>NC_036849.1:2872308-2986406 GCF_002910315.2 Salvelinus sp. IW2-2015
GGCGGTGTAGACCTCCTGCAGAACCTCACCTCTCCTCTGATAGTAAAGGAGAAGGAAAGGAGGCTGGATAGCACCACATGGAGGAGGTGGTTCAACCGGTCAATCTCCTGATGCAGAATCACCAGCAGGTCAGTGGAGGCTGAGGCTGTGCGTCTCTCACCTTCAGAGTTTACTCACATGCATGGACACATACAGAAATAGACAAACACACACACAAGATGGCTTTCAGTAAGAACAATTAACAAAAATGGACACACAGAAAGATATACAGAATCTCTCAATGTCACTCTTACTCTCACTTTTACTCTCACTGTTGAGTGTCAAAATAAGCCAAATGTACAACCTGTGAAAAAATAATTTCCTTCTTGGAGGACAATAAATCTATTCTTTTTTTAATCTAAAGTATGCAAATCACCCTGGTCAGAGGGGGAGGATTCTGCAATGTTGACTTGCATGTCTCTGAGGAACAGTGTGATCAACCTCCACTGTCTCTGGTAGTTTCTTTAGGATGTACATGGCTGTCCTCAACTAAACCAACTGTCTGTCTCTGCTCCACACAAACAAACATGAGAAAAAGAAGAATTCAGCATTTCAATAAGCTTTTTTACACTACATAATACAACCAACAACACCCTTCTCACACTATCATGCTGAACCAAACCAAAATGTGCTGGCTTGGATATTATCTGTTCACCTTGTCCTTTCCAGCACAGTTCCAGTCACTGTGGTGGATGCTTAACCACGCCAGGTCAGTAATCAGTACAGCTCTGCTTGATATGGCTCAGCTCATCTCAAAGAAAAATAAATAAAAACAACAGTAAAAAACAGTGAAAAATAACAGTAGCGAGGCTATATACAGTAGTGAGGCTACATATAGACACCGGTTAGTCGAGCTGGTTGAGGTAGTATGTACATGTAGATATGGTTAAAGTGACTATGCATATATGATGAACAGAGAGTAGCAGTAGCGTGAAAGAGGGGTTGGGGGGGGGGACACAGTGCAAATAGTCCGGGTAGCCATTTGATTACATCTATTTGTGGGTTGTATTTCTGCTGGAGGGGGACCCAGACCCACCTGGCCAGCAGGCTGCTGTCTGACAGTTGAGCTGCAGGTTGACTATAGTATGGAGTAGACCTGGGTTCAAATGCTATTTGAAATCTTTTAAGTAATTTTTGCTTTTGCCTACCTGGAGTGCCAGATGGGTGAAGTTTGCACTCTTGAGATTATTATTTTGGTTTCATTCTTCCAGAGGAGCTCAATCAAGCCCAGATATTAGTATTTCAAATAATTTTTGAACCCGGTTCTGGGACCCACCTGGCCAGCAGGCTGCTCTCATAGAACCTGGGCTGCAGGCTGACTATAGTGTGTAGCAGCTGCTGGGCCTGGTTCTGCAGTATCACCATTTCTGCCCTGCTGTTCATGCCAATCCACCATGTCCTTGTCCGACATGTTCTCTATGTAGGCTCTACACTGGGACCAGCTGGCATCTTTAGAGAGAAATATAATATAATGTAATGGTCTCAATGTAGACACATAGAATAACAGACATAACAGAGGTTATTTTAAAGTATTGTCTGTAATATTCCATTATGTGACATACAGTACCAGCTGTCATCAAGGAAAAGGGTGGTTACTTTTGAAGAATCTCAAATATAAATATATTTAGATTTGTTTAACATTTTTTGGGGGGGTTGATTCCATGATTCCATTTGACATCATAATTATCCTATTGATTGTTGTATCAGTGGAGGCAAAAGAGCAGAGACTTCCAGGCTGGGCTGCATTTTATCTTACAGAAGCTCCTCTGTCACCTCTCCACTGGGACTCATGGTGTGAAGGAGGCTCCACCGCTATCTACAGGACAGGAAGTGAAATGACTGTATTATTAACCGAGGCTCTAAAGCTATCGTCAGGAACAGAATCATTAGCAATGGATTTGTAATAACAATAGATATTGTTGTGTTCTGTGTAGAATCCTAAGAGAGAAGACCCTCAGACAATGGCAATTTGACTGGTTCACTCATGGGTACACCATACAAATAAAATCCCTAACTATACTGTGTGTACAAAACATTAAGGACATGTCTTTCCATGACATAGACTGACCAGGTGAATCCAGGTGAAAGCTATGATCCTTTATTGATGTCACTTGTTAAATCCACTTCCATCAGTGTAGATGAAGGGGAGGAGACAGGTTAAAGAAATATTTGTGTATGTGTGCCATTGAGGGTGAATGGGCAAGACAAAAGATTTAAGTGCCTTTAAACGGGATATGGTAGTAGGTACAAGGTGCACCGGTTAGAGTGTGTCAAGAACTGCAACACTGCTGGGTTTTTCATGCTCAAGAGTTTCCATGTCTATCAAGAATGGTCCACCAATGGTCCACCACCCATATGCCCATATGAATAACCCCTATGATGTAACTGGAATGATGAGATAGATGTTCTTCTTTTATGTTTTTGTTTTATTATTTCACTGCCATACTGTGTTCGATCTTGTCTAGCCATCTTGTCTCAAGAGGACCACAATGGAAATAAGTCCCAGACTTTATTGTATATTATCCTCGATGATTTTATTAATGTGCATGTATGGCTTTTAAGTTTTATGTGTGCTTGTTTTTTTAGATGGTCAAATTAATAAACTGAACTAAACCACCCAAAGGACGTCCAGCCTACTTGACACAACTGTGGAAAGCATTGGAGTCAATATGGGCCAGCATCGCTGTGGAACGCTTTCGACACCTTGTAGAGTCTGTGCCCCAACGAATTGAGGCTGTTCTGAGGGCAAAATGGGGTGCAACTCAATATTAGGGAGTTGTTCCTAATGTTTTGTACACTCAGTGTATACTTCTATAGGTGGTTCGCCCTCTAACGGTGAGCTGTGGGACTGAAGAGCTGTGCGACTGAAGACCTCGATGGCTCTCTGCAGGATGGAGGCAGGGAACACTGGGTCTGGTTTAGGGTACAGCCACAGACAGAAATGAGGGTCCAGGTCTGAGCCATTTCATTTCAACCTGAGGAGGGATGAAAGACACTTAACACACTTAGATCTGTGGAGAGGCATCCATCTACAACTGTGCTGTGTGCTGTGCTGTGTGCTGTGCTGTGCTGCGTGCTGCCGGCACCTGAGAGGACCACACCTCGAGGTAATCTCGCAGGACCCTCTTGTGCTTCGACATGGTTTCAACAAACATCCTACATCATAGTTGTCTCACACGGCATTAGCCATTGACATAAATATTATATTAACACATAAAACATGCAAAAATAAAAGTTCAAAACAGCGCAATGCACCAATAAGTTCTGTTGTCCACTCAAAGCTTGACCACGGTTTGCGGTCTAGGCACAAAACAAGAAGCCAGGTGGCAGATCTGCAGGAAGAGCCAGCGGCCCTTGAGGACCTGGGCCTTGTAGATGAGCTACTCTGCCCTTGGGACCTGACCCAGAGACACCATGTCCAGGTGCAGCTGCTGCCCCTCAGCTCCTGGGCCAGACGCACCAGGTGGGAGGCTGGGTCCATGCCTAGACGAGGAAAATAAGGACACTACACCATATTCTCGATGAATTGCGAAGGTGTAAAATAACCTTTAAGTGTCCCTGTGCCCATCCCAAGTCCTACTAGTGGGAGAGAGGGTAAAACAACAGCCTTACTCCAAGGTTATTGCACACAATTAATCCAGTATTAGATATTGACTGTGACATTGTGATTGCCTCAAATCAATAGTTGGAAAATGTTTTCATCAGGTATATTTGACAACAATATTGGTAGAAGGGGTGCTTAGGTGAAGAATTAAGCATGTTTATGTTCACTTGCCTTATTTCTGAAATGTCGCTCTATTCCAGAGCACCTTAAGCTGGAACTGCTTTCTCTAACATAGGCAAAACTTTATTTAAATCAGCTGTGGAATCCTACAGTTTTACAACACAAAATAAGAACAAATTGTTTACATAAACAAAACGTTACCCACAGTCAACAGAGAACACATTTATCAAAGTGTGTGTGTGTGCACGCGCATGTGTTTTCACAGATGTAGGATCGTAATTTGACCACTCCGGGAAATGTAAACTTGTAGTCCATTTGAGTTTTAAAAAGACTTCTAAAGTTTGTAATTTTCACTGAAATGTCAGACTTAATTTGCCTTAACGAAAAATGTATCAACCCCTACAAAAATGTCCATTAATTATAATCCACATAATAATTCACATTTCCTTTTGCCGCAGGATTGTTCCTTGCATCATCATCTTTCTTCCATCTCTTCTTCCACATCCATCAATCAATCTCCAGCCTTTATCTGACCTTCCTGAGCTTGGAGCCCTCTGAACGACACATCTTGGTAAAGGTGCCTATGTACCCAGTAAAGGTGCTAGGGACAAGGTAGGCCTTCTCATCTCCTGCAGGTACTGAGCAGCCATCTGGGTTGAGCTGTAGTGGATATCCACACACACTCTGGCTACCTTGTTCTGAAGGACCTGGGAGCTTATAAACCATTTCAGAAATTGGGTTATCAACAGGTGATCCAGATTCTGGACTTAATCTTCATATCTAAAAGTAACCTTAAGTTGTAATTTTAGTTTATTTCATGTACACATTTGCAGCTTGAAGTTAAATTAATGAATTTATTTAACCTTTATTTAACCAGATAAGTCAATTGAGAACCCATTCTCATTTCCAATAATGACCTGGCCAAGAGGCATAATATTGCAGCAGTGAACAGGACAACCACTAAAAATAAATAAAACACACTATACAGAGGAAAGGTACAAATTCATCCAATATACAACAATAAGACATATTGACAGTAGGTTAGACCAGAAAAAGTCGAAGTCAACACAGCAGATTTAATGATCAGCAGGTACGGTGATCAGATAGTAGCTCAGTTAATATGTTTTTGAAGGAGTGTGGTGGAATGAATGTGTCAAGGGTCTTTTGCAGCTCGCTCCAGTAGTTGGCAACAGAAAACTGGAATGAATGACGGTCAAAGGAAGTGCAGGCTTTGGAATGACCCGTGTGATATCTACCAGAGTGCATGTTGCTGAGGAGTGAGCTGAGGTAGAGGGGGGACTTGCCTACTTGTAAATAAATTGGTACCAGTGGGTCTGGCGCCAGGGTGACGAGAGACAATTGACCCAGGGTTTAAAGGACACAGAGATGAGTGTTGAAGGGGGCACTGGTAACAAAGTGGATGGCAGTGCGGTAAATTACGTGTCGTTTATTAAGAGAGGTTTGGAGGGCAAGCCTGTAAACTACTTCGCCAGAATTGGCAGGATGCTCATTTTTACAAAGGTGTGCTTGGCAGATTGGGGTGGATGTTTTGTTGCGGTAGAGGAAAACAATTCTGGATTTAACTTTAGACTGTAGGTGGGTGATGTGGGTATGCAATGAGAGGGATCATTCCAGCCATATACCAAGGTGTGTCGACATACTCTAGCTCTGACCCGTTCGGGGTGAGAATGTTAGGAGGGCAGGCAGGTTGAGATAGGTTCCGGTTGAACAGCGTACATTTAGTTTTTTTGGTATTGAGGAGTAGGTGAAAGCCGGAGATGGCATGCTGGGTGTGGCTAAAGCTATGTTGTAGGGTGGTCAACACAGTGTTCAGGGAGGGGCCAGTTGTGTGCAGGATAGTGTCAGCATAAAGGTGGATGAGAGAGTCACTAGTAGAAGGCGCAACATTGTTAGTATACACAGAGAATAGGTCCGGCCCAAGAATCAACCCTTGTGGGACTCCCATATATACAGCCAGTGGTTGGGATAGCAGGCGCTCGGATTTGACACGTTGTACACAGCCAGAGAAATAGTTTTCAAACCAGGTTAGACAATCCTCTGAGAACCCTAGGTTGATTAGTCTATTGAGCAGAATGCAGTGGTTAACAGAATCAAAGGCTTTAGAGATCAATAAAAACAGCTGCCCGATACCGCTTGTTGTCAAAAGCAGATATGTCATTAGAACCTTCAGTGTTGCAGAGGTACTCTGGCCTTCACCTACTATGGCCAGTTCTGATGCCAGACTGCATCGCAGAAAGAACACCGTGGGACTCCAATTGGCTGGTTAACTGTTGGTTGACCAGACATTCAAAAACTTTAGAAAGGCAAGATGGAGATAGTTGGGGTCTAGTTTGTCGCCCCTTTTGAAGAGTGGTATGATGGTAGCAGCTTTCCAATCCTGTGGGACTTCAGATCTTTGTAAGGAGAGGTGGAGGAGGCAAGGGATAGGGGCTGAGATGAGGATGGAAGACAGCTTCAGAAAGAATGGGTCCAGATCATCGAGCGCAGGTGATTTGTAAGGGTCCAGGTTACAGCACCTCATTCTCATGTCCTGGCTGGAAAAAGAAGCGGGGGGTGCTCTGAGGGAGAACTCAAAAGGGGACAGGGGCAGCATGGCTGGCAGCGGGAGTGACAAAGTGCTTGTTGAAACTCAAATGAAATTTTATTGGTCACAGACAGATATTTAGCAGATGTTATTGCGGGTGTAGCGAAATGCTTGTGTTCCTAGCTCCAACAGTGCAGTAGTATCTAACAGTTCACAACAATACACACTAATCTAAAAGTAAAATAATGTTATGAAATATAAATATTAGGACGAGCAATGTCAGAGTGGCATTGACTAAAATACAGTAGATTAGAATACAGTATATACATATGAAATGAGTATAGCAGTATGTAAACATTATTAAAGTGACTAGTGTTCCATTATTAAAGTGACCAGTGATTACATGTCTATGTATTGTCACGTTCTGACCATAGTTCTTTTGTATTTTCTTTGTTTTAGTATGGTCAGGGCGTGAGTTGGGTGGGTATTCTATGTTTTGGTTTTCTATGTTGGGTTGTTCGTTGGCCTGGTATGATTCTCAATCAGAGGCAGGTGTCGTTAGTTGTCTCTGATTGGGAACCATATTTAGGTAGCCTGTTTTCTGTTGGGTTTTGTGGGTGGTTTTTTTCAGTCTTTGTGTGTCTGCACCAGACAGAACTGTTTCGGTTGTTTCTTTGTTGTTTTGTTGTTCAGTGTTCTGTTTTGATGATTATTAAACATCATGAACACTTATCACGCTGCACCTTGGTCCTCACCTTCTTCCACCGACGACAGCCGTTACATGTATATTGGACAGCAGCCTCTAAGGTGCAGGGTTGAGTAACCGGGTGGTAGCCGGCTAGCTATTTAATAATCTACTGGAGAAAAAAATTAACACAAACTTTTAATGCTGTTGTTTTTAATGTGAGAGCTCTGATGAGTATGATTTCCAGTCTACAGTATGTATTACATATGGTAAATAAACTTGAACTTGAAACTTATCTTTAATACTCTTGAATGGTAGAATTTGAAAAGTGTATGGATGCTTGCTGCACTCCATGGGGGTAAAGGTGTGAGCAGACCTTTGTGTATGAGACTCTCAATGCTAGGAACCAACTCATCCCAGGGAACGATGAGATCCACAATGTACTTGAAGATCATACGATTCCACACCGGTAAAGACACACCTGGAATATTCAGAGACAAAAGCAAGTTTGATGGAAGAGGGATAACTTCTCCAATATAGAAAATGTAATGAATTTAAATTATTATTGGGCTACATTAATTATTCTATTCACATACTGCAAGGTGCGCCTTCAAACAACTTGTGGATCAGAGTTTTGGATGCTTGTGCGACATTCAATAGCTTTTGTCTTTAGTAGTTAGCAGGACATCATCAGTCATCCACATGGTTGGGGACTCCTCCGACTGCCCAGGTATATAGTATTAAAAGACAAACAGCTTCCCGAGAAGAATCGTGGGGTTTTCTGTAGAAACCACTTGTTATCCTCCCTGTGTAAGATTGCAAACACACAGTAACTTTACCAAAGCTGAATGAAGATCATATAGTAACTACAAACAGCAATAGATTTCAGTTACACTTACCTTTTTCCTATGTAATCAATGTCTATAGAGGTCTTCCCAATTTCTTCCTCTGACAATGGCTCAAGATTTAGTCCTGAAACAATACAACATCCATGCAAATAGACAGAAAAGTAGAAGAAGAAGAAGAAACATCTGCATGAAGCTGATGACAACCCCCGGGATGCTGCAGAGGGTCATGACTATAGACATTTCTGGGATCTGGATGTTGAGCAGCTTCTGGTGCTTCTTCACACATTTCAGCCCCTGAGCTTCCAGTCAAGGTCAACTGGATCCTGGAGGGGAGAAATATCATAAAAGTTGATATGCTCAAAATATTCTCACTTAGTATAACAAACTACTGTATGACTATGATGATGATAATGGTTTATTGCATTTCGTTTCATGGGTACTATGGCAGCTAAAAGCTGAATTACAGTAACACATACAATTAAACATTTAAATTCATAAGTTGAGATACAACAAATTGAACAAAATCAAAACATCTGGGAGGCAAGAATGGAGGTAGAATGGTCTGAGCGGTGGAGGGAGGAGGGAGCATTCTTGGCCACAGCCAGCTAGGGAGTTCAGTGGTCATGTCAGAGACAGGTCCGCAGCCGTCAGCACACATCACTGTCTCCGACGTCCTCAGCCTCTCCTTATGGACTCCGTAGGTCGCTGGCTAGCTACCCCTCTACGGTACCGATGTGTAGCACACACAGAAGTGTAGCCGTTTGCGCCAGAAAGCCCACCACACATTGGTTATCGTGAGAGTAGTTGTACTCATATTTACGGTCCAATGCTATCTCCGCAATCCACTTGTTGCACTTCTCAGTGCCTCTCAAGCTGTTAAAGTCGATGCCCACATTCAAACAAAAACAGCTCCCAGTTACAGCTACTTAGCTTGTTAGCTAGCTAGCAGAATGAAAAAATGGACATTCCAGCGTCACAGTGTTGAAAAACCCAGACAAAATCCCCAGATTATTGAAAAAAATATATCATATATTTTTTTTAATCCCCAGATTATTAATCAATTCTTATTTAACTACCAGAAAAAAAGTTAATACATTTTTTCAATTAAAAACAACTACAGTGCCTTCAGAAAGTACTCACACCCCTTGACTTTTTCCACATTACAGCCTGAATTTGCATGGACTCCCTCTGTGTGCAATAGTAGTGTTTAACATTATTTTTGAATGACTACCTCATCTCTGTACCACACACATACAATTATTTGTACGGTCCCTCAGTCGAGCAGGGAATTTCAAACACAGATTCAACCACAGAGCAGAGAGGTCAATAATAACAATAATACTTTAGGTAAAAATGTTCATCTTCAATCTGTAGAAACTATGAGAATAGAAAGGCTCAGAGCTTTTCTGAAAAATTACAGCACAGTTGAAAAATACGCGGAGTATACAAAACATTAAGAACACCTGCTCTTTCCATGACATAGACTGACCAGCTGAATCCAGGTGAAAGCTTTGATCCCTTATTGATGCCACTTAAATCCACTTCAATCAGTGTAGATAAAGGGGAGGAGACAGGCTAAAGAAGGATTTTTAAGCCTTGAGATAATTGAGACATGGATTGTGTATGTGTGCCATTCAGAGGCTGAGTGGGCAAGATAAAAGATGTAAGTGCCTTTGAACTGGGTATGGTAATAGGTACCAGGCAAACAGGTGTGTCAAGAACTGCAACTCTGCTGGGTTTTTCATGCTCAACAGTTTCCCGTGTGTCTCAAGAATGGTCCACCACCCGAAGGACATCCAGCCTATTTGATACAACTGTGGGTAGAATTGGAGTCAACATGGAGGGGGGGTGGGGGGGGGGGGGGGGGGGGGGGGGGGGGGCTGAGGATGGATCAACATTGTTACTCCACAAGTTACTCCACAATACTAACCTAATTGACAGAATGAAAAGAAGGAAGCCTGTACAGAATACAAATATTCCAACAACTGTTTGCAACAAGACACAAAAGTAATATTGCAAAAAAAATGTTGTCCTGAATATAAAGTCTTATGTTTGGGGCAAATATAATACATTACTGAGTACCACTGTCCATATTTTCAATCATAGTGTTGGCTGCGTCATGTTATGGGTATGTTTGTAAACATTAAGGACAGGGGAGTTTTTTTTTTACATACACGGATTGGAGCCTAACACAGGCAAAGTCCTAGAGGATAACCTGGTTCAGTCCGCTTTCCACCAGACACTGGGAGATTAATTCACCTTTCAGCAGGACAATAACCTAAAACACAAGGCCAAATCTACACTGGAGTTGTTTACCAAGAAGACAGTGGATTTTCCTGAGTGGCCGAGTTACAATTTTGACTTAAATATCCTTGGAAAGCTATGGCAAGACTTGAAAATGGTTGTCTAGCAATGATCAACAAGCAATTTGACACAGCTTGAAGAATTTTGAAAAGAATAATGGCCAAATAATTTGTACAGTCCAGGTGTGCAAAGCTCTTAGAGACTTGCCCAGAAATACTCACAGCTGTAATCGCTGCAAAAGGTGATTCTAAAACGTATTGACTCAGAAGTGTGAATACTTATGTAAATGAGATATTTCTGTTTTTTATTTCAATACATTCGAAAAGATTGTAAAAAAATTATTTTCACTTTGTCATTATGGGGTATTGTGTGTAAATGGAGTGAGATTTATTTATGTTTGATCCATTTTGAATTCAGGCTGTAACACAACAAATGTTGAATAAATCAAGGGGTGTGAATGAATACTTTCTGAAGGCACTGTGAATATGAATAACATATACAAAATGTACAGGAGCCATTAAGTTAAGATCCCATTACGGCAAAACTACATTAGATGAAAACCTATAACAGATTTGGGTCGAGTGAAATTTTGATATATTTCCTCACCGTCAAAATTAGCTAAATTAGTCCTCTCGAGTTGTACTCAACATCCGCGGAGTACGACACACAGGAACCGGCGTAGGTCCTAATCCAGGCACTTGTCATCTACCGTCTGGATTACACTCTAAAAATAAAAGTTCCTGGAGTATCCTTTAGGGGTTCTTCAAATTGAAACTATGGGGGAACCCCTATAAATTCTTCAAAGAACCCCTTTGAATGGATTCTCAAATAACCTTTTGAACAACCTTTTGGGGTTAATTTTTTAATCTACCCCCCTCCCATATTATTACTATTAATATATATGCATAACAATAACAACAGTAACACAATATTTTAGTTGTCAGTATTTATTATGATTTAAATGGCAAAGCAGAATAAAAAAATCTACATTTGAGGTAAACTCCCAGCAGAGCCCCAAGTCCAATGGGTATATCCTCTGATGTGTTGATGTTAATGTGTTGATGTTCTCCGTATCCATAGCCAGAATAATTTTGCAGTACATGGTGATCAAACAGGTTTCCTGTTATATTCATGGTGTACAGGGGGAAGTCTGTGAGTCCAAAAAATAGTAATTATACAGATTAACAAAACATGCACATGACAGTATTCATACCTAGGATTTTGTTCAGATTTTGTTCAGATACTTGCAGACACAGACACAAACGTGAGCAGTTCAGTCATCTGCACCAAATACAGCTAGCCTTCAACATATTCTCATAACATACAGTACATGTTCTAACCTCTTTGTTGATCGATACCGATTGAATTGTGTCCAATTTCTGTTTTCGAAAGATTTGAAAAGATAGATGGTATCATCATAAAACATTATCAATTTAGATCATACAAGGGATGATAGCAACTTTACTGAGGAAAATTGTACTTACTATGACTGTGATATGTGGTTGTCCCACCTAGCTATCTTACGATGAGTTCCAAACCTCTCTGCCAATAACATCTACTTTTCTGTTTCACTCTCAGACAGTCCTAGCAAAATTCTTGCTTGAGAAATTGCTCTTTGCTAAGAAGCTATTTTTGTTTGTTTTAAATTAAAATGGTAAAATATAATACAGTAAGGTACTTAAAGACCCAGTGCAGTCAAAACCGTGATTTACCCGTGTTCTATATATATTTCAACACAATGAGAATGGAATAAAACTGTGAAATTGTGACAATTATGATAATACCCTCTCAGTGGAAGAGCTGTTTGAAAAGACCACCTGAAATGTCAGCTTGTTTTGCATGGGTGGAGTTTTGACCTGCCTGGCGACATCACCAGGCGGTATAAATTAATTGACCAATAACTAAGAGTTGCCAACCTCTCTGCCAATAACAGCTAGTTTTCAGGTTACATTTCCCTCCAATTAAGATCCTCCAATTAGGCCCCTCGCTAAGACTACTCCCACTCAGTCCTAGCAAAATTCACATACACTGCTCACAGCATGAAACCAAACCACAAAACATAAATAGCGAAAAGCAAAACATACAATAATCCCATCCCCACCCCTGATTGGAGGACCTCTAACATTTACAGTGTACTGTACATTTGTGTATATAATTATTCCAACACTCATCAATTCCACCCTTCAGACAGCCACAGATCAACCCGTCTTTCCCAATAAATCCTCATTCTACCATTTCCTCTTGCAATACATCCCTCCATTCTCCCATGGTGTCTCACTAGGGACTTGAACCTCCCCATCTGCAACATTTCTGCCAAGAGCACAACGATATTTACTATATACTGACTGTGGTCCTTCAAATCTCCCAGCAATAC
The DNA here is from genome assembly GCF_002910315.2 of Salvelinus sp. IW2-2015. Lineage (NCBI taxonomy): Eukaryota > Metazoa > Chordata > Actinopteri > Salmoniformes > Salmonidae > Salvelinus > Salvelinus sp. IW2-2015. The sequence goes on from NC_036849.1 coordinate 2,884,828, forward strand.
AGTTTGCAGGTCCAACCGCATCCTGATATTATGGCATAGCAAACATTCCTGGACCTGACTCCAAAACAATCCCCCGATGGACAGTACCAAAAGAGATGCTCTATTGTTTCTGTTTCCGCATGGCAGTCTGCACCGGTCTGACTGTTGAATACCCCATATACTCAGCATTCTTTGAATACGTGAATTTGATATAATAGCTTAAATGGAAAATAACTCATTGATATAAGGTACTTAATTGTTACCCAGAAATGATTTGATATTGAGATAAAAACGTCTGCATTGGACCTTTAATACTTACGACAGAGCTGGGAATCTTCTGACCAGCGAGAACTAGCACTGACTATATGGCTCTCATTCCAAAATCACAATGGTCCTAGAGTACAGTAGAACCACAAAAGGGAGGGAAAAAAAGAACAAAATGAAAGACTGTAAAGACGTAAACAAAAGCAGCACAAGTTTTCAGAATGTCATAGCTATGAACAGTTATGAACATGAACAGTTATGTATTTGATTTTAAACGGAACTGTTAAACGGTTTTCAATGAAACGTCTAACTGAAATGTTTGTAATGTTATGTAACTCCAACCTGTTAAGACGGCTGCTTCCTGGCGAGCTGGTAGAGGTTGACGATCTTCCTGGATGTTGATTTGGGCTGATTTATAGCCCTCCGAGGACAACGTGATCTCAGCGAGCAGGTCAAAGTCAGGTGTCGTCATAGAAACAGGCCGTTTCAGAGACTTTAGGTTGTCAGTTAGATCCACACAAAGAGAGAGATCAACGGAGTCCGTTTTCATTCCTATTCTGTGGTATTATCTGTGATGTTATCTGAAGGTTATCAAAGGTCATTAAAAGGTTACGATCTGAAACAAACCATGACAGAAAATGTTATGCTCGATTCATGGTGATGAAGGATCCACTTGAGGATATCTCTTCCCTCGAACACAAGCCTTTGGGAAAAACAGGTCATTATAATACACATTTGAAAACTTAAACGAAACAATTTATCTGTCAAGTTAAATCAATGGAAAATGAAAAACGTTTTAAGCCATAACAATACAAGCAGTCTAATGAATACTGTAAGGTCAAGTGGCATACTATAAACTGTTACTATGCTTGGCAGCCTTAATGGACTGAAGCTGATCAGCGATGACTGACAGTACCTCCACATTGATGTAGTTAAACTCATGAAAGCAGCACCAGGAACCAGACTGCACCACACCAAAGTACCGCTTCCCCACCATCTGGTAAGGAAATGTCACAGAGAGAGAAAACTGTATGAGATAAATTACATGACTACTTTATTGAGTTGTACATGTGTGCAACTAACTCAGAGTATACAGTAAAATGTCTACTTGCACTTCTTTAGTCTCCGCAACTGATGCAATGAGCTAAAACCAAACATCTTTCAATGCATCAAAAGTGGCTACCTTATAGTCCACACTATCAGAGCAGCTCAGTACCAAATATAACTTTCCAAGAGAATGAAGAGAAAAACAACATCAACATGGCTGTACTTCCTGTAAATACCAGTTTGAATACAGAGCTAAATGGATGCCAGTGACAATGATTTCCACTACTGACAATTTCAGGTCTACACACCAACTAACTAAATAAATAGGTGACACTTTATTTGGATAGTCTGTCGAGCATCTACAGATGGACTATCAGTAACATTTCAACTATCTACTAACCCTAATCCTAACTCTAACCTTAACCCTTATTCTAAACCTTACCCTAACCATAACGTAAACTTATCAACAGAGAGTCAGTTGCTTATCAACATATGCAGTACATCCGACCCCTGCTTGAACATGCCTGTCCAGCCTGGTGCAACGTGGGGAGATCTCATCTGAAAAAACTACAAACCATCCCCACGTACACCAGCACTAACTACATCCACCAGATGGCAGGACTAAGAACAGTGGAGGAGAGAATGGCTGTTCTGGGACGCACAGATTTTTATCCAGCACCCCTTTCTCTGCGCTTCTTAAATATTGAGTAATTGTATTACTTTTTATTTTCTTTAGGATAGACACTTGTGTACTGGTGCAAGACTTTAGTGGTGAAACCCATTCATCTTGGAGCAAAGTAGGGAGTAGAGGTTGCAGATAGCAATCATATCACGCAATTATACCATTTATAAAATGGTCGTATACACCGAGTGTCTAGAAAACATTAAGAACACCTGCTCTTTCAATGACGTAGACTGGCCAGGTAAATCCAGGTAAAAGCTCTGATCCCTTATTGATGTCACTTGTTGAATCCACTTCAAATCACTGTAGTTGAAGGGGAAGAGACAGGTTGAAGAACAATTTTTAAGCCTGGAGACAATTGAGGTGTAGATTGTGTATGTGTGCCATTCAGAGGGTGAATGGGCAAGACAAAACATTTAAGTGCCTTTGAACTGGGTGTGGTAGTAGGTGCCAGGCGCAGCGGTTTGTGTCAAATACTGCAATGTATCAAGAATGGTCCACCACCCAAAGGACATCCAGCTTACGTGAAGGGGGGTGAAGACATCAAAACTATGAAATAACACATATGGAATCATGTAGTAGCCCCAAAAAGTGTTAAACAAATCTAAATATATTTTAGATTGTTCAAAGTAGTCACTCTTTGCCTTGATGACAGCTTTACACACTCTTGACATTCTCTCAACCAGCTTCATAAGGAATGCTTTTCCAACAGTCTTGAAGTAGTTCCCACATATGCTGAGCACTTGTTGGCTGCTTTTCCTTCACTCTGCGGTCCAACTCATCCCAAACCATCTCAAATGGGTTGAGGTCGGATGATTGTGGAGGCCAGGTCATCTGAATGAAGCAAATCCTCACCTCGCCCTGGTCAAATAGCCCTCACCAGCCTGGAGGTGTGTTTTGGGTCATTGTCCTGTTGAAAAGCAAATGATAACCCCACTAAGCGAAAACCAGATGGGATGGCGTATCGCTGCAGAATGTTGGCAACAATGTAAGAAAGAGGATTTTAAAAACTGTCACTTTGTATTGGCTTTATGCCTTACCATATATACATGTTTTCTATGCCTTACTTACCTCTGGGTCATTCCATATGATTTCAATCACTTTCTGACTGCACCCCTTTTGATTTGAACGGAACCTTAGAGGTGCTCAGAGTTGACCAACTTTGCATACCTCACCGTGAGACATCCATGTCTTCATCACTGAAAAGATAAACGATCGTGTTTGATATCATTCGAAAGCTTGCAAACAAGATTGTCAAACTATTCTATGATTTCTTGGGAAAAAAGCGTTTAATAATAAATACAAAAAATTAACTATTAACATCAATTATAAAAAAAAAAAAATCACATATGTTGTAGTTTGGCCCGATTTGACATAATCTGAAGTGTTTGTGGTGTGTCTGTCATGCTCTTGAATACAGGGTGGGTGTCATTTCAATCATAGAAATATAATTAATAGAATGGACCTATCCCTTCAGACTCCTGACATTTAAATTCAATTCAAACTTTAACTTCCAATTACGCCGGTCCACCCACCGTCAAATGTCAACTTGAATGGGTATTTTATTCTATTGTCTATGATCATCGGCGCGGAAAGAGATGGCCGCCTCGCTTCGCGTTCCTTGGAAAATATGCAGTATTTTGCTTTTTTATGTGTTATTTCTTACATCGGTACCCCAGGTAATCTTAGTTTTCATTACATACAGTCGGGAGGAACTACTGAATATACGATTAACGTCAACTCATCATCGTTCCTACCAGGAATATGACTTTCCCGAAACGGATCCAGTGTTTTGCCTTCCACCCAATACAATGGATCTGATCCCAGCCGGCGACCTGTGCGACGCCGTAAAAGGGGAAAACAGAGGCGGTCTCGTGGTCAGGCTTCGGAGACGGGCACATCGCGCTCCACTCCCTAGCATACTACTCGCCAATGTCCAGTCTCTTGACAATAAGGTTGATGAAATCCGAGCACGGGTAGCATTCCAGAGAGACATCAGGGATTGCAACGTGTCTGCTTCACGGAAACATGGCTAACTCAAGAGACGCTAACGGAGTCGGTGCAGCCAGCTGGTTTCTTCATGCATCGCGCCGACAGAAACAAACATCTTTCTGGTAAGAAGAGGGGCGGGGGGGTATGCCTTATGATTAACGAGACGTGGTGTGATCATCATAACAACACACAGGAACTCAAGTCATTCTGTCACCTGATCTAGAACTCCTCACAATCAAATGTCGACCGCATTATCTACCAAGGGAATTCTCTTCAATCATAATCACAGCCGTATATTCCCCCCAAGCAGACACATCGATGGCCCTGAACGAACTTATCTGACTCTTTGTAAACTGGAAACCACACACCCTGAGGCTGCATTCATCGTAGCTGGGGATTTTAACAAGGCTAATCTAAAAACAAAACTCCCTAAATTCTATCAGCATATCGATTGGCTACCAGGGCTGGGAAACCCTAGATCATTGTTATACTAATTCCCGCGACGCATATAAGGCCTCCCCCGCCCCCCTTTCGGAAAAGCTGACCACGACTCCATTTTGTTGATTCCAGCCTACAAACAGAAACTAAAAACAACAAGCTCCCGCGCTCAGGTCTGTTCAACGCTGGTCCGACCAATCTGAATCCACGCTTCAAGACTGCTTCGATCACGCGGATTGGAATATGTTCCGCATTGCGTCCAACAACAATATTGACGAATATGCTGATTCGGTGAGCGAGTTCATTAGGAAGTGCATTGACGATGTGTACCCACAGCAACGATTAAAACATTCCCAAACCAGAAACCGTGGATTGACGGCAGCATTCGCGTGAAACTGAAAGCACGAACACTGCTTTTAACCAGGGCAAGGTGACCGGAAGCATGACCGAATACAAACAGTGTAGCTATTCTCTCCGCAAGGCAATCAAACAGGCTAAGTCCCAGTACAGAGACAAAATCGAGTCGCAATTCAACAGCTCAGACACAAGAGGTATGTGCAGGGTCTACAGTCAATCACGGATTACAAAAAGAAAACCAGCCCCGTCGCGGACCAGGATGTCTTGCTCCCAGACAGGCTAAACAACTTTTTTGCCCGCTTTGAGGACAATACAGTGCCACTGACACGGCCCCCTACCAAAACCTGCGGGCTCTCCTTCACTGCAGCCGAGGTGAGTAAAACATTTAAACGTGTTAACCCTCGCAAGGCTGACAGCCCAGACGGCATCCAGCCGCGTCCTCAGGCATGCGCAACGCCAGCTGGCTGGTGTTTCGGACATATTCAATCAATCCTTATCCCAGTCTGCTGTTCCCACATGCTTCAAGAGGGCCACCATTGTTCCTGTTCCCAAGAAAGCTAAGGTAACTGAGCTGAACGACTACCGCCCGTAGCACTCACTTCCGTCATCATGAAGTGCTTTGAGAGACTAGTCAAGGACCATATCACCTCCACCCTACCGGACACCCTAGACCCACTCCAATTTGCTTACCGACCCAATAGGTCCACAGACGACGCATCGCAACCACACTGCACACTGCCCTAACCCATCTGGACAAGAGGAATACCCATGTGAGAATGCTGTTCATCGATTACAGCTCAGAATTTAACACCAAGTACCCTCCAAACTCGTCATCAAGCTCGAGACCCGCTGGTCTCGACCCCGCCCTGTGCAACTGGGTCCTGGACTTCCTGACGGGCCGCCCCCAGGTGTGGAGGGTAGGTAACAACATCTCCACCCCGCTGATCCTCAACACTGGGGCCCCACAAGGGTGCGTTCTGAGCCCTCTCCTGTACTCCCTGTTCACCCACGACTGCGTGGCCATGCACGCCTCCAAACTCAATCATCAAGTTTGAGGATGACACTACAGTGGTAGCTTGATTACCAACAACGACGAGACGGCCTACAGGGAGGAGGTAGGCCCTCGGAGTGGGTGTCAGGAAAATAACCTCACACTCAACGTCAACAAAACAAAGGAGATGATTGTGGACTTCAGGAAACAGCAGAGGGAGCACCCCCCTATCCACATCGACGGGTCAGTAGTGGGAGAAGGTGGAAAGTTTTAAGTTCCTCGGTGTACACATCACGGACAAATTGAATTGGTCCACCCACACAGACAGCGTTGTGAAGAAGCGCCAGCAGCGCCCTTCAACCTCAGGAGGCTGAAGAAATTCGGCTTGTCACCAAAAGCACTCACAAACTTCTACAGATGCACAATCGAGAGCATCCTGTCGGCGCTGTATCACCGCCTGGTACGGCAACTGCTCCGCCACACAACCGTAAGCTCTCCAGAGGGTAGTGAGGTCTGCAGAACGCACCACCGGGGGCAAACTACCTGCCTACAGGACACCTACACCACCCGATGTCACAGGAAGGCCATAAAGATCATCAAGGACAACAACCACCCAAGCCACTGCCTGTTCACCCCGCTATCATCCAGAAGGCGAGGTCAGTACAGGTGCATCAAAGCAGGGACCGAGAGACTGAAAAACAGCTTCTATCTCAAGGCCATCAGACTGTTAAACAGCCACCACTAACATTTAGCGGCCGCTGCCAACATACTGACTCAACTCCAGCCACTTTAAAAATGGGAATGATGGAAATTATGTAAAAATGTACCACTAGCCACTTTACAAATGCCACTTAAAATAATGTTTCATACCCTACATTACCCATCTCATATGTATATACTGTACTCTATATCATCTACTGCATCTGCCATCTATGTAATACATGTACCACTAGCCACTTTAAACTATGCCACTTTATGTTTACATACCCTACAGTACTCATCTCATATGTATATACCGTACTCTAATACCAGTCTACTGCATCTTGCCATGCCGTTCTGTACCACCACTCATTCATATATCTTTATGTACATATTCTTTATCCCTTTACACTTGTGTGTGTGTATAAGGTAGTAGTTGTGGAATTGTTAGGTTAGATTACTTGTTGGTTATTACTGCATTGTCGGAACTAGAAGCACAAGCATTTCGCTACACTCGCATTAACATCTGCTAACCATGTGTATGTGACTAATAAAATTTGATTTGATTTGATTTGATTTGATTTGATATTTCTATGATTTCAATAGGTTTCCTATAAAAGATTGACAGTTTAATTTAAAGCAATGGGTATTCCCACTCAAGTCAACGTTCTCTTATATCTGACACCTACCCTGCATTCAATAGTATGCTGTGTTTCAACCGATGGCAGGCACAAAACAAACACCTCAGATGATGTAAAATAGGGTCTAAACTACAACATACAGTACCAGTCAAAGGTTAGGACACACCTACTCATTCAAGTTTTTAAAACGTTTTTTAAAACTATTTTCTACATTGCAGAATAATAGTGAAGACATCAAAACTATAAAATAACACTTATGTAATCATGTAGTAACCCCAAAAAATGTTAAACAAATCAAAATGTATTTTATATTTGAGATTCTTCAAAGTAGCCACCCTTTGCCTTGAGGACAGCTTTGAAAATACACCGTTTCCCCTATCTGCAATTTCCTAGAAAGGAACATGGTTTAGTGGCTATTCACTGTACTGTAAGTGCGACCTATAGAGTGGGACCTATTTCGGCCATGTTGTTTTGCCATGTGAATTTGATCTGATTTGTTTTACAGGTGGGAAACGTGTCATCCTGACTGCTGTAATAGTGGGTCTTGGTGGAAAGGCCACCATCCCTAACAGAGGAGTATCATTGAAGGGTTTTGTGAAAAATGGTGAAAGGTGACGTCTCGTGTTATAGACTCCCATTACATATACACTCCCCTCCATAAGTATTTGGACAGTGAAGATAACATTTTACGTTTGGCTCTATACTCCAGCATTTTGGATTTGAAATGTTTCATATGAGGCGACAGTACATAATGTCACCTTTTGTTCCAGGGTATTTTCACACGTATCTGTTTTACTGTTTGGAAATGAAAGCACTTTATGTATCTAGTCTCCCCATGTGAAGCAGTCATAAGTACTTGGAAAAATTCAGCTTATAGTGTATTCAAGTAGTCAAACATTTATTATTTAGTCCCACTTTCCTTGCAAGCCATGCCTACGTCAAGCTTGTGACTCTACAAACGAACCTCAAATGCATCCAACAAGGTTGTAGAGTCACATGCTTGATGTTGTCATTGCGTGCAAGGAATGTGGGACCAAATACTACATTTTTGACTACTTTAATACATTATAAGTGAATTTGTCCAAATACATATGACTTCTTCAAATGTGGAGACTAGACAAATAAAGTGATTTTACTTTGTGTGTGAGTGTCTGTGGCGGTGTCAGTGTGTGTGTTTGTATATGTTCAATGGAAAGGTAATGATGTTACTTACTTTTACTAATGTCTGTACTGTAAAAGCCTCTTTTACCGTAAATCACAGGTCAATAACTCAGTCTCAATTCTTAACCAAGAAAGAAAAAAGTAGTGCACTATGTAGGGAATAGGGTGCCATTTGGGAAGCAGACATCATTTTTATTGTTGTTGTTGAATAGCGGTAGCTACTGTTGACCATATTTGGTCAATGACCATATTTAGTTATAGCTGTGTGTAGAGAAGTCTTAATGTTAACAAATAATGATGTTATATGCACATAACAAACTGTATATAAACATGTTGAGTCAGTAAAGCTATTTTGTACAAATGCATTCTGTGGAGATAGCATGACATAAGATACTCTGTGGAGATAGCATGACATAAGATACTCTGTGGAGATAGCATGACATAAGAATAGTCTGTGGAGATAGCATGACATAAGATCGTCTGTGGAGATAAGCATGATACGGTACTCTGTGGAGATAGCATGCCATACGATACTCTGTGGAGATAGCATGACATAAGAATAGTCTGTGGAGATAGCATGACATAAGATACTCTGTGAAGATAGCATGACATAAGATACTCTGTGGAGATAGCATGACATAAGATAGTCTGTGGAGATAGCATGACATAAGATCGTCGGTGGAGATAGCGTGACATAAGATGCTCTGTGGAGATAGCATGACATATGATACTCTGTGGAGATAGCATGACATACGATACTCTGTGGAGATAGCATGACATAAGAATAGTCTGTGGAGATAGCATGACATAAGATCGTTTGTGGAGATAGCATGACATAAGAATAGTCTGTGGAGATAGCATGACATAAGATCGCCTGTGGAGATAGCATGACATAAGATACTCTGTGGAGATAGCATGACATACGATACTCTGTGGAGATATTCAGGGGAGTCAATCATCCTGACTATCCCTCGGTGCTGGACTCTCTAAGCATAGCCAACCCAGTCATTACCAACTGTCTCATTGACATGAGTGGCATATAATCCATTCTCATCATCAAAGTTACTTTCTACTCTGATCAAGTTCATAATATTTACATGTTGCATGCACAGTCCAACAGACTGTTTGAAGGAGAGTGCATTGAGGTAGATAAAAATTAATAAAATAAAAGATAGAAAAGTGGTTTTGACAATTGTGTTTCTAACTGTACCATCATGGAATGTATCAGGCTGTCTTGCATAGAATGGCCACTGTATGTAGCTGAAGTTTGATGAAGCTAGTTTAAGTTGGCAGTAGACTTTGCTGCATGCAAATGTCAAAGGTAGACCCCTTTGCTTGCTCGAGTGGATGGTTATAAAGTGCCCAGGTACTAATGTCTCTTTCCCTACTTTGATTGCAGGAGAAGGACGCAGCCAGGAAGGTGATGCAACAAGGCCGACCCCCGAGGAACTCCCTTTACTGTCAAAGGAGATCAGGTTTACCGCAACCGATACTACACCCCAGACTTTGGCATGGCCAAATACCTCAGGGGAGATCTGGAGACAGAATTTCGGTAAGTAACTATTTTGTTCATCTGGTCTCTACTATTTTGCAATCCAGTCTCCTTTTCACCTCATTTAAGACCTTGTTTACTTAACAAGAGGCACATCTCAGTAGGTGTTCCGGGTATGTCATGACATAGCACAAGTGAGGGGGTTCCTCTTTTGTTCTCTATCTCTCCTCTATTGTTCCTCAAGCAAGGGGGAGATCGATGACATTACGGATTCTCATCAGACCAACTCCTTGAATGCCCTACTCCTTGAAGTTTTCAGTTGTGTCTAAAAAAAAACACTATTTTGCTCAAAACATATATATTTTTTGCTCTTTAGTGTGTGTACTTTACTGTATTTACAGTATACTTGGGATATCGCTTTCAACAGTAAAAGTAAAACAATCGCTGGAGGATGTCTTTAAGTTATTTAGATGTCTTCAATATTTATATTGTGTGGTTGATGAAAGAGCTTGCTCAGAAACGCATCAGCAGCAAATCTTTTCTATCTATTTATTTAATGTTTTATTTCACCAGGAAGTCCCATGAGAGGAATGATCTCTTTTTCCAGGAGGCGATAATTGAAGGGAATTAAGTTGCCACCCTAAACCTGATCTTGTCTTTCAGAGTTGTATTGATTTGTAGTTGCATTTCTCAGCATATTGGAGTCAGAGCTGAAGAACTACAAGGCCCAGCTCTCCTGGTTTCATCTTCACCTGGGCTCAGCCACTGAGGACATCCAGCGCATGGAGGCCAAACTACACAACACCATCATGACTCTGAAAAAGACTCTGGTCATGGCTTGAACTGTGTTGTCACTGCTGTATGAAATTAAAACATTGACGCATTGAAGAGACAACAGTCAGATGCGTTGCTCCATCACACTTTAGCACCATCATGACCCCATAATGACTGAAAAAGACTGGTATTGTGACTGTAAGCATGCTTATTACAATTGTAATAATTGCAATTGCATCTCAAAAAAAAAAATATATGTCCTGTATATCAATGCAGAGTGCTGCTGTCTGTTATTGTGCATGTTACACCTCTATGTAATGTATGACATGGATGCCGTTTAACTGTTTACCTGTATATTTGAATGCAGGCCACAGTGAATCAGGTCAAGGCCAGTGTGACAGAGCTTGAGAATGTCGAGGAGGAACAGACTGATGACATCTGCACTTTGGTAAAAAATACAACTTTATTGATCCATGATTACAAATGATGCTTTGATTTCCCATAGAGATGATCGATGTTGGTTTGATTGATTGATTGATTGATGGTGTAAAACCTTTACATGAAATTGACCGTGCTAACTTCATCAAATGCTACAGGAAGAAGTGGCTCAAGAGAACCAGCAGAGAATCGATGGTGAGAAGAAAACTGTGGAGGAAGCAAAGAAGGAGCTGGAGGAGCATGAGAGAACTACCAAGGAAGTTGATTGCCAGTATGTTGACGTGAGGATCAGGATTGAACAGCTGGCTGAAGAGATGGAGCCACTGAAGGTGAAGAGACATGCATGCAGTGCCTGATGCCGTGAAGATGAAAACAGTTAATACACTGTATATGCCACTTGGCAGACACTTTTATCCAAAGCGACTAGCAGTACAGGGAGGTGGTGCGTCACAGTGCAATGAGTACATTTTTGTATGTGTACAGTGCATTCGGAAAAAAATTCAGACCCTTTCCATTTTCCACGTTTTGTTACGTTACAGCCTTATTCTAAAATGAATGTATAATTTTTCCCCCCTCATCAATCTACACACATTACCCCATAATGACAAAGAGAAAATAGGCACACACCTGTCTATATAAGGTCCCACAGTTGACAGTGCATGTCAGAGCAAAAACCAAGCCATGAGGTCGAAGGAATTGTCCGTAGAGCTCCGAGACAGAATTGTGTCGAGGCACGGATCTGGGGAAGGGTACCGAAGAATTGCTGCAGCATTGAAGGTTTCCAAGAACACAGTGACCTCCATAAGTCTTAAATGGAAGAATTTTGGACCACCAAGACTCTTCCTAGAGCTGGCCGCCCGGCCAAACTGAGCAATCGACCTCATGGCTTGGTTTTTACTCTGACTTGCACTATCAACTGTGGGACCTTATATAGACAGGTGTGTGCCTTTCCAAATCATGTCCAATCAATTGAATTTACCACAGGTGGACTCCAATGAAGTTGTATAAACATCTCAAGGATGATCAATGGAAACAGGATGCACCTGAGCTCAATTTCGAGTCTCATAGTAAAGGGTCTGAACACTTATGTAAACAAGCTATTTCTGTTTTTTATTTTTAATACATTTGCAAAAATGTCTAAAAACCTGTTTTCCCTTTGTCATTATGGGGTATTGTGTGTAGATTGCTGAGATTTTTCCAAATATTTAATTCATTTTATAATAAGGCTTTGAATGAAGGTGTCACGTTCCTGACCTGTTTTCTGTTGTTTTTGTATGTGTTTAGTTGGTCAGGGCGTGAGTTGGGGTGGGTAGTCTATGTTATGTTGGGGTTAATGTGTTGCCTGATATGGTTCTCAATTAGAGGCAGGTGTTTGACGTTTCCTCTGATTGAGAACATATTAAGGTAGGCTGTTCTCACTGTTTGTTTGTGGTGATTGTTCCTGTGTCAGTGTTGGTTCTACACGGGACTGTGACGGTTAGTTTGTTTTGTCATTTTGTATAGTGTTTTGTTTTGTTTGATTAAATTCATTATGTATAATTACCACGCTGCACATTGGTCTTCTGATCTCTCCGCCTCTCCTCGTCTGAGGAGGAGGACGACGTAGACTGCCGTTACAGAATCACCCCCACACCAAAGGATCAAGCAGCGTGGCAACGGGCAGCAGCGACAGCAGCAGCGGTACCAGGAGGAATGGTCATGGGAGCAAATATTGAACGGAGAAGGACCCTGGGCTAAGGTTGGAGAGAATCGCCGCTCTCGGAGGAGATGGAGGCAGCGAAAGCCCAGGATCGGGGGTATGAGAGGCAGCACGGAAGCGTGGCTGGAAGCCCGTGAAGAAACCCAAAAAAATTATTGGGGGGGGGGCTAAAGGGTAGTGTGGCGAGGGCAGGTAGGAAACCTGCGCCCACTTCCCATGCTTACCGTGGAGAGCGGGAGTACGGGCAGACACCGTGTTATGCGGAAGAGCGCACGGTGTCTCCTGTCGTGTGCATAGACCGGTGCGGGTTATTCCACCTCCCCGCACTGGGCGGGCTAGATTGAGCATTGAGCCAAGTGCCATGAAGCCGGCTCTACATATCTGGCCTCCAGTACGTCTCCTCGGGCCGGTGTACATGGCACCAGCCTTATGCATGGTGTCCCCGGTTCGCCAACACAGCCCAGTGCGGGTTTATTCCACTCTCCCCGCTGGACGGGCTACGGGGAACATTCAACCAGGTAGGTTGGGCAGGCTCGGTGCTCAGGGAGCCAGTAGGCCTGCACGGTCCGGTATATCCGGCGCCACCTTCCCGCCCCAGCCCAGTACCACCAGTGCCTACACCACGCACCAGGCTTCTGTGCGTCTCCAGAGCCCTGTTCCTCCTCCACGCACTAGCCCTATGGTGCGTGTCTCCAGCCCGGTACCACCAGTTCCGGCACCACGCACCAAGCCTCCTGTGCGTCTCCAGAGCCCTGTACGCACTGTTCCTTCTCCCGCACTCGCCTTGAGGTGCGTGCCCTCAGCCCGGTACCACCAGTGCCGGTACACGCACCAGGCCTATAGTGCGCTTTGAGAATTCAGTGTGCCCTGTTCCTGCTCCCCGCACTAGCCTTGAGGTGCGTGTCTCCAGTCCGGTACCACCAGTTCCGGCACCACGCACCAGGCCTACTGTGCGCCTCAGCAGGTCAGAGTCGGCCGTCTGCCCAACGCCGCCTGCATTGTTTGCCTGCCCAGCGCCGTCTGAGCCATCCGTCTGCCCAGCTCATCTGAGCCCATCGTCTGCCCAGCGCCATCTGAGCCATCCGTCTGCCCAGCGCCATCTGAGCCATCCGTCTGCCCAGCGCATCTGACCATCGTCTGCCGAGCCATTAGAGCCGCCCGTCTGTCCCGAGCCGTCAGAGCCGTTCGTCAGTCAGGACCGCTAGAGCCGTCCGTCAGTCAGGAGCCGCCAGAGCCGCCAGCCAGTCAGGAGCCGCCGAGCCGCCAGCCAGTCAGGAGCCGCCAGAGCCGCCAGCCAGTCAGGAGCCGCAGAGCCGCAGCCAGTCAGGAGCTGCCAGAGCCGCCAGCCAGTCATGAGCCGCCAACCAGTCATGAGCTGCCCGCCAGTCATGAGCTGCCCTCCAGTCATAGCTGCCTCCATCATGAGCTGCCCTCCAGTCATGAGCTGCCTCCAGTCATGAGCTGCCTTCCATAGAGCTGCCCTCCAGTCATGAGCTGCCCTCCAGTCATGAGCTGCCCTCTCAGTATGAGCTGCCTCCAGTCATGAGCTGCCCTCCAGTCATGAGCTGCCCCTCAGCCCGGAGCTGCCATTAGTCCGGAGCTGCCCTTCAGTCCAGAGCTGCCTTCAGTCCAGAGCTGCCTCTCTGTCCGGAGCTGCCCTTCAGTCCGGAGTTGCCCCTCTGTCCTGAGCTACCTTCTGTCCTGAGCTACCTCTCTGTCTCTGAGCTACCTCTGTCCTGAGCTACCTCTCTGTCTGAGCTACCTCTCTTCGCTGAGCTGTCTCCTTAATCATGTGGGGCCTTGGGGAGGATTCTTAGGCCAGGTCGTGGGCGAGGGTCGCCACTCAAGGGACGCTAAGGAGGGGGACAAAGACAAGGTGGAGTGGTGTCCTCGTCCTGCGCCGGAGCCGCACACGCGGACAGATGCCCACCCAGCACTCCCCTTGAGTTTTAGGGGTGCGCCCGGAGTCGCACCTTGAGGGGGGTTCTGTCACGTTCCTGACTGTTTTCTGTTGTTTTGTGTATGTGTTTAGTTGGTCAGGGCGTGAGTTGGGGTGGTAGTCTATGTTATGTGTTTCTATGTGGGTTAATGTGTTGCCTGTATGGTTCTCAATTAGAGGCAGGTGTTGGACGTTTCCTCTGATTGAGAACCATATTAAGGTAGGCTGTTCTCACTGTTTGTTGTGGGTGATTGTCCTGTGTCAGTGTTGGTGCTACACGGGACTGTGACGGTTAGTTTGTTTTGTCATTTTGTATAGTGTCTTGTTTTGTTTGATTAAATTCATTAATGTCATTATGTATAATTACCACGCTGCACATTGGTCTTCTGATCCTTCTCGCCTCTCCTCGTCTGAGGAGGAGGACGACGTAGACTGCCGTTACAGAAGGGTTTGAATACTTTCCGAAGGCATTGTATATGGAGATAGTTACGTACCTAAAATAAGATGTTAAATAAAATGTTATATCCCTCAGATATAGGACAGACACTTCAGAACTTTCTTTTAGATATATATATATATATATATGTGTGTTTTTACTATCTGTTTATCCGTGTTTGAACGTGTTATTCAATGTGTTTCTATGGGCTAATAGCACTAAGGCCAAATTCAATGTTTCATCCCCAAAAAATTCTATATATTTTTTAGCTAAATAGCTAAATGATCCTTGGTATGACCATCTTAAAACAATTCGTATCCCCCCCCCACACACACCCCCGGCTTAGACTCTTAAAGATTACACCCCCAAAATAAAAATACTACTCTAAGGCTGGTTTCCCAGACACAGATGAAGCTTAACCCTGTACAAAAAAGCTCAATGGATAATCTCCATTGAGCAATCTTTTTAGCCCACGACCGGCCCTTTTAGTCCACAACTCGCCCTATAGTCCACAATACTGAGAATATGAATACTGTATATTGAAAATATTAAAAAAATTAATTCATATTTCTGTCTTAATGTACATAGGTCCCGCTCTGTGAGATGCAAATTGTACTTTAATAATTTCCTGATAAAGATGAATTGCTGTTGGTACATGATGTTTGATCACAACAGTGAGACTCTCCATCTCGGTATGTAAGCTAATCCTGATAGCTTTCAAATTACCTGTATAGATTTTACATAATACCAATATATTTGTCAGAATCAATTTGACATGGATTTTTATCAAAATTGTTCAGTTAATTTATTTGGCCTTTTTACATGAATGTGTTTCACATTCAAGAGGACTGACACTGAGACAACATTAAACCATCAACATGTACAGACAACAGGAAATGCATGACCAACGACCACACAAAACAGATAGAGCTATACACACCAGCAATGGGTGTGAAACCCAACTTAGTGTGTCCTGTTTTCTGTCTTGTCCTCTATGTAACCTCCTGGAGCTTTGCAGGTGAAGGCGCCAAGCCGTGAGAACGACAGTATGAGTGACATGCATTCTCTGTCTGGAGGAGAGAGATCCTTCTCCACAGTGTGCTTCCTCCTCTCCCTCTGGGAGATCACTGAGTCCCCCTTCAGGTGCTTCGACAAGTTTGACATCTACATGGTAAGACAGGCCTACATGCATGCTTGTTATTTACGCATCTGGATTCACATCGATTTTGAAACAGTATTTCATCAAACATTCCACTTCTATGATTCATTTAAGTCTTACTGAATCAATGATGGTTTGGAAAAGTTGAAAATTACAATTGTCTCCAATTAGTTTTCCAAAGGACATGCACAATTATCTTTGTCATTACGGGGTATTGTGTGTAGATTGACGAGGGATTTAAAAAAATGTTTTAATCAATTTTAGAATAATAACGTATCAAAATGTGGAAAAAGTCAAGCGGTCTGAATTCTTTCCGAATGCACTGTAAGTAGGAGGGAACGGGACAGATATAGCAGGCTGTATATTGCTTGCCATTATTGATCTTATGCAGTACATTAAAGATGTATTGTTGGTGTGTCTCTCAAACGTGTGTCTCTCAAACTTGTCTTTCAGTGAACATATTACGATCCATCAGGTTCAGGATCCAGAGAGGGCTGAAGGACAGACAGGGGACGCAGAGCTTGAGTAACTTATAGATGATTGATCAGGCACACATCATGCCATCAGAACACATTTTTAAACACATTTGAGTCATGTTTGCAATAATTTAATATTGGGAGAGTCTGGAGCCTCTCTGGGAGGCTTGACTCTAAATTTTTGCTGTGGGCCATGCAGATGGATGAATCATGAACCTTGTATTACATTATGTACTATGGGCCTAAACATTTTCATAGTGTCTGTGTAGATACATCTGTGTTACAGTTTCACATATTTCTATGCATATTCTTTTTTTTCACCTTTATTTAACCAGGTAGGCTAGTTGAGAACAAGTTCTCATTTACAACTGCGACCTGGATATCTCACATACAGTATTTAATTTTGATGTATTAATTGCATGCAATTGAAATGTTACTTTGAAAGCATGTGGTGCGATGTTGAGCATTTAACTGTGAATTTGGTTTTGGCTGATTTGTTGAGTGCCTTCTGAAGTCGGTACAGCCGATCTGCCAACTTCTGTCTGTAGCGTCCAAACCTTTTTCATCTTACTGTATGTGTATGTGTACAATACTGATGTACACTAGATGTAAATATCTATGACTTTGATTACAGTTAGTAATAGACTGTATAATTTAGTAGTAGTCCTTGTTCTGTATAATTTTTTGTAGTCCTTGTTCAGAAACAATTTGCCCAATCCTGTTATTGATTTATCTGTATATGCTCAGGTTACTGTATTGGTTTTAAATCATTTGAATGGTAATGATGTGCTTTAAAGGGCTACATCGGGATTTTGGCAATGAAGCCCTTTATCTACTTCCCCACAGCCAGAAAAAAACTCATGGATACCATTTTTATGTCTCTACATCCAATATGAAGGAAGTTAGAGGTAGTGTCATGAGCCAATGCTAACTAGTGTTAGCACAATGCCTGGAAGTCTATGGTACCTACTAGCATGCTAGCAGCTACCATAGACTTCCAGTCATTGCGCTAAGACTAGTTAGCAATTGCGCTAATGCCAGTAGCGGTGCGTGGGTAAAATCACCAGGGAAGCAAAGGTAATGTCACGTTCATCATAATGATGAGACCAAGGCGCGGCGTGCGTAGAGTTCCACATTCATTTAACAGTGACACTTACAACAAAGAATCTAACAAACGTGCAGTATTGCAGTGCACAAGGCAACTATACAAAAATAAGATCCCACAACACAAATTAGGCAAATGGCTACCTAAATATGATCCCCAATCAGAGACAACGATAAACAGCTGTCTGTGATTGGGAACCATATCAGGCCAACATAGACATACAAAAACCCCTAGACATACAAAAACCCTAGACATACAAAAACTAGTGTACCCACCCTAGTCACACCCTGACCTAACCAAAATATATAGAAAAACAGATATCTAAGGTCATGGCGTGACAGTACCCCCCCCAAAGGTGCGGACTCCCGGCCGCAAATCTAAACCTATAGGGGAGGGTACGGGTGGGCATCTACCGTTGGTGGCGGCTCCGGTTCTGGACGCAGCCCCCCCCTCCTTACACTGATCCCACCGCTTTTGTGGAACCGGACCATGGATCATCGCCGGAGGCTCTGGACTGCAGCTCGTCACTAAAGACTCTAGACTGCAGCTCGTCGCTAGAGGCCCCGGACTGGGGACCGTCGCTGAAGACCCCGGACTGGGGATCGTCGCTGGAGACCCCGGACTGGAGACCGTCGCCGGAAGCTCTGGACCGGGAACTGTCGCCGGAAGCTCTGGACTGGGAACTGTCGTCGGAAGCTCTGGACTGTGGAGGCGCACTGGAGGCCTGATGCGTGGGACCAGTACAGGTGGCACCGGGCTGAGGACACGCACCTCAGGGCGAGTGCGGGGAAGAGGCACAGGACGTACTGGACTGTGGATGCACACTGGAGACCTGATGCGTGGGACCGGTACAGGTGGCACCGGGCTGATGACATGCACCTCACGGCGAGGAGGCACAGGACGTACTGGACTGTGGAGGAGCACTGAAGACCTGATGCGTGGGACCGGTACAGGTGGCACCAGGCTGATGACATGCACCTCAGGGCGAGTGCAGAGAGGAGGCACAGGACGTACTGGACTGTGGAGGCGCACTGGAGACCTGATGCGTCGGACCGGTACAGGTGGCACCGGGCTGATGACACGCACCTCAGGGCGAGTGTGGGGAAGAGGAACAGGACGGACCTGACTGGGGACACGCACTTGAGGGAGAGTGCGAGGAGCAGGAACAGGACACACCTGACTGGAAAAGCGCACTTGAGGGAGAGTGCGAGGAGCAGGAACAGGACATACCGGGTTGTGAAGGTACACTGGAGATCTGGTGTGTATAGCCGGCATCAATTGTTCCGGAACTTTAACACACGTTTCAGGACGAGTATGAGGAACTGGCGCAGGTGGCATCGGACAGCTAACACGCTCCTCAGGGCGAATGCCGTGCATACTATGCCAAACCAACAGCTCTCTCTTCACTCTCCTCCAATTTGATCAACAACTCCTCGAAGGTCTCCAACTCTCCCTTCCGTTCACTCTCCTCCAATTTGTCCAATAACTCCTCGACAGTCTCTGACTCACCCCTCAACTTCGCCGACTGCTCCATGTGCCCCCCCCCCCAGAAAATGTCTTGGGGTTTCTGTGGCCTACCTACCCGATGCCGTTGCTGTCCTCTCATGCTCCTAGGCGACTCCCGCCAAGGAAGGCGATTCTGTCCTGCCAGGATTTCCTCCCAAGTCCAGGATGCCTTCTCATCCAGGATCTCTTCCCAAGTCCAGGATACTTCCTCCTCCTGGGCACGCTGCTTGGTCCTTTGTTGGTGGGATCTTCTGTCACGATCGTTGTAATGATGAGACCAAGGCGCAGCGTGCATAGAGTTCCACATAATTTTAATAAAGAGAAACTCACTAAACAAAACAACAAAATCACAAATGAAACGTGAAGCTACTAGAGTGCACAAAGGCAACTTACTGTAGACAAGATCCCACAACTAACAATGGGGAAAATGGCTACCTAAATATGATCCCCAATCAGAGACAACGATAAATAGCTGTCTCTGACTGGGAACCATATCAGGCCAACATAGACATACAAACACCTAGATGACCCACCCTAGTCACTATCACGCCCCAACCAACACAGAGAAAAACAGCTTACTATGGTCAGGGCGTGACAAGTAGGCCACACAAGTTCACAGAAAGAGGCCGCCGAGTGCTGAAGCGAGTAGCACGTAAATATTTTCTGTCCTCGTTTGCAACACTCACTACCGAGTTCAAAACTGCCTCTGGAAGCAACGCCAGCACTAGAACTGTTCGTCGGAAGCTTCATGAAAT
The DNA here is from genome assembly GCF_002910315.2 of Salvelinus sp. IW2-2015. Classification (NCBI taxonomy): domain Eukaryota; kingdom Metazoa; phylum Chordata; class Actinopteri; order Salmoniformes; family Salmonidae; genus Salvelinus; species Salvelinus sp. IW2-2015. Next base: position 2,904,858 of record NC_036849.1, read on the forward strand.
GGGTTTCCATGGCCGAGCAGCCACACACAAGTCTAAGAACCCTGGCTGGAGTGGTGTATAGCTCACCGCCATTGGACTCTGGAGCAGTGGAAATGCGTTTTCTGGAGTGATGAATCAAGCTTCACCATCTGGCCGAACGACGGACGAATCTGTGTTTGGTGGATGTCAGGAAAACGCTGCCTGCCCGAATGCAAAATGCCAACTGTAAAGTTTGGTGGAGGATGAATGATGGCCTGCGGCTGTTTTTCATGGTTCAGGCTAGGCCCCTTAGTTCCAGTGAAGGGAAATCTTAACGCTACCGCTAACAATTATATTCTACACAATTCTGTCCTTCCAACTATGTGGCAACCGTTTGGGGAAGGCCCCTTCCTGTTTCAGCATGACAATACCCCCGTGCACAAAGCAAGGTCCATATAGAAATGGTTTGTCGAGTTCACTGTGGAAGAACTTGACTGGCCTGCACAGAACCCTGCCCTCAACCCCATCAAACACCTTTGGGATGAATTAGAACGCAGACTGCGAGCCAGGCCTAATCGCCCAACATCAGTGCTCTTGTGGCTGAATGGAAGCATGTCCCCGCAGCAATGTTCCAAAATCTAGTGGAATGCCTTCCCAGAAGAGTGGAGGCTGTTATAGAAGCAAAGGGGAGACCAACTCTAAATTAATGCCCATGATTTTGAAATGAGATGTTCCACATACTTTTGGTCATGTAGTGTCTATATACTGTAGGCCTAAGGCCGAGACAATAAGAAGACAATGGCAGAATAAATTCAACCACACCTTTGTTTCATCACAAAACCGGAGAGCAACACCTGTCCAGTGAAGTCCACAAAACATATTGCATGTAACAAGCAGTTACATGACCTACAGCATGGTCAAGCAAGTTAACGTTTCCAACATTTTCGGACTACAAAACAACTATTGATTTAGAACCACGGAGAGTTACCATGCTGTAGGGTTGTGTGTGTGTGTGTGTGTGTGTGTGTGTGTGTGTGTGTGTGTGCTCGCAAGTAGAAAAAACATGTTGGCTCACCCTACTTGTAGAGAAATGCCCATGCCATCCTCTTTCATGTTGCCTAAACGGTCTATGATTCTGTCATACACACTTTTAGTTTTTGTTGTCCTAGTCTACCTGGGTAAAATACTTGCTCTCTAGCCTAACTTCCTTTCATGGGCAACGATGTGCCAGGCCAGCTAGTTAACATTAGCATACTACATCTAGCTACATGTTGAACTTCCATCCTCTTAGGCCAAGGGCACAATGTATGAATTTATGGTTGGAATCGCCATTATAATTATTGGCCAGTATGTAGAATTAAGTAAAACCACAAATCCCTATCTCCATCCATGTCTAATTTAGGAAATGGCATATTATAGCTAGCTAGCTAGCTAGCCACCGGAGGACAACGACACAATGAGATGTAAAAATTCAAGTTTTCTGTCAATGATGTTTGGCTTCTAATGTGATGTGATTGGTGTGAAGCCAAATCCAAACTGGCTTCCCTTGACGCTTTTATTTGGTGCGCCATTCACAGCTGAGCTCCCTCAGTTTAGCTCAACGCTGATGGCCTAAAATGATCAAGGGAGGCCAAATGCTCGCTGGCTTCCCTTGCATTCAATGCTAGGGCAGCAACAATGTCATACTCTTTTTGACCAGACAGAATGGATGGGCTACACATACAGAGATAGAGGGGCGCTGTTTCGTTCGCTTGGACGCTTTCTCCAGTGACATACCTTCAGCCTCTTGCGAACTGAAGGGCATTTATGAAACAGAGAGACGAAAGAAAAATAATTTTTGCATGTGTTTTAAGCAGCCAATTTTTCTAAGAATGTATTATGTTGGAATTCTTACTGTTGCAAAAAAAATATACACAGGGGAGAATGTATAATTAATTTCTTCCCGGTACGGGACCTCCTATATGTGTGTGCGATTGCACCAAAAATGTTTAGCGGCCTAATTATAGAACTACATATAGAATCCCTGTTAATTTAATAGGATCTCTGTGGGCCTAGTCGTAAAGATTTATCATTTAACTTTTAAAATGTATAACCTTTTATTGTGGCATAAACACAACCAGTCATGATGCTTTTTATCTGATTCTCAAACGATCTCTTCAAAGGGCTCCTTTACTAGGACCTAGTTCAGGAAACCCTGGCCTACACCACCAGTTTTCAAGTCCATCCGCTCATTTTTCATGCATCTGACATGAAGTAATGATAAAAAGTGGTGTAACAGCCTACAGTTTTCTTGACATTTTGTTTTCATTATTGTGATAAGCTAATGTTTTATCGGTATGGCGTACCCCCATGGCGTACCCCCCCCCCCCCCTTTATTTTGCCGGGATGCCGTACCGGACCCTACCGCCTTACTTTTACCCCTGATTATTTAACAAATCTTGGCTTAACTAACTGTCATTGGTTGTAATAAATGCAATTACAGACATTGGCGGAAAAATAGACAGAAATGGGAAAAATGGTTAAATCAGAGAATCTTGAAAGGTGAATAATTCACCTCAAACAACAATAAAATGCATCACAAAACGTATACCTTTGGAACCTAACCAATTGTCAAACTTGCATCATTTCCATGTTGGTGTATCGATCACGGAAATATGTAACATTCTTGATTGATTGGTTAATGAATAGCATCACACTTACCAGACCATGCCTTTTGAAAAAGCCCATAGATGTTTTTATTGAGTTTCATTAGTACTACATAAAGAATGTAACTATGTAATTTTGGGTGCAACACATGCCACATGTATAAAAAGAACAAAACAAACAAAATACACAGTCACTTATCTTTTAAATTAGATTTTTCATATTTAGTATAAACATTTACTTGACAAAGATTGTTGCCATGAAGTTTGGATCTACCTGTACAAATAATAGTATAGACAAATAATAATCAATAATGAGCATTCAAGTCTACATTATGCTGTATCCAGAACTGTGAAAAACGGTGTCAGCTTCCACTAGTATAATAAGTGAAATGTTTGCCAGTACATGCCTGCATAGCTTCGAAATGGTAAATAGGTCTAGTACGTTCAAGGAAATGCACATTTTCACGATATCTGCAATCCATATAGGAGTCAATTTGAAACAGAACTAGAACTTTTAGTTTCAGAAGCTCTGTTTTTATCTAGTACTTCTTGCAACTCGTGGAGGGGTTCTGCACCATCACAGACCATTGTAAACTTAGATCGATCGAGAGATTAGAAGATTAAACCTTCAATAAAAAGTTGTTTTCTATAAAAGTACCTTTTGTAGGAACGCGGTATGTCCAGTAAACTCTTCAGGCTTTTCCTATCTGGCTTTGGAAACTCACAAGCTCCGGACGCCGTGCTTGAAAGCCAAGATTTGTTACATTTTTGCCGTGCTCTGTGTCACTGTAAACATATTGATATGTATGATGTTACTTTGTATCGTTAATCGAGTGGGCAAACGTACAGGCTGAGAATTCCAACCAATTTGGAGTTATCGTGGCGCTTTATGTATCCAGCAATGCTAAGAGTGATAGGTGGTTATTACCATTGAAGATGGATAAGCATTGGCCTGGTGTTGATTGATGGCAACAGTGCAATAGAATAATATTATAAGGGTAATATAGTACATCATCAGCAGCATATTTATTCACTAGTTGTTCTATAGTGCTGGACTTTAGTTCAATACTCAACTTTCAGATACATCTGGACTCTGTGAGAGGTTACAACAAGGGCTCGTATTAGCCATCATTCAAGAACTCGTGTCATATTAATTACACATACGTAATGTTATTAATAATGAGGGCAACATGCTCCCACAGGAGGTTAATAATATAATGGTCTGGTGAATCACTACTGTACATCCCATGCAACAATACCAAACGCTTTTCGGAGGGCTTCTTCTTGAATACCGCTCTTGAGGATGCAAAAATTGAAGAGGTTAGATTATAGAGTCTGAACACATAACACATGCATGCAAAGATTGGAACCTACACAGTTCCGGTCTCTATTTTTCCAAGAGCTCAAGAAGTTTGGATATTATAGAGACGAGTTACAATTATCATAGGAATTATTGTTCATTTACCAGTATGTTAAGCATTAGCATTAGCAGCTAGCTGCAGCAGTGGACATGGATCATCTAAATACTGCAAGAACAGAATAATTCAATGTATAGCGCTTCACTGATATACAAGCTAGCCTAAAAGTGAATGGGTAAATGGAGTAGGATTACTTGTGCACAATTCACATTGGTAGGTTAGGTTTGATAAAATATAAATGTATCATGATATTGTGTAATATAATATATCCAAAATGATTCAGCTATTTCACATTCTCATGCATACAACCACAAGAAGCGAGTCCATTGAAAAATAGTCCAAGCATAATTTTTTTTCCTGTGGAAATGGCTGAGAAGAAGAACTTAAATGAGACATTAAAACATGTGCTGCCTGTCCAAAGAGAGTGTACACATCTGGTTTTATACAGATGAGCACCCCCTTCTCACTTCTGCATATCACACTGCAAGAGGAGCACGATGGACGGATCGCTCTTGGCCGCCTCTTTGAACTCATCCAATGAGATTTGGTCGTCGTTGTTCTTATCCATCTTGCTGAAGATCCTGTCCACCCTCTGCTCCGGTGTCAGGCCGTCCTCGTTCATCTTCATCATGATCACAGTGCCCACCATTTTGTAAATGGCCTAGAGGGACACGGGACGACATGGAGGGATGATAAGTACGGCAATATCACAGAAAGGAACAGGGGTATAATGAATGAAACACCTATTTTCAGACAGTCTTGGCGAATATGTTAACATGTTCAAAGTTTAATCTCAATACTACTTCAGTTATTTACCAATGTTCCCCACAATATAACACTGTAGTCCTACACATCTGATCATCTAGCTAAACTTGACTGTCCTCTGTCTCAATGTTTCCTTTTAGCCATGTTTGCCTTTGCAGAATACATTCTAATAACATGCACTGCTGATTACTTCAAACTGGATAGATAGCTTTAACAAATGGTATAAACGTCATGGTAACAATCCAGTATGATTTGTTTTAAACACACAGTATAGGGCTGGTTTCCCGGACACAGATTAAACCTAATAATGGACTAAAAAGCTATTTCAATGGAGGAAATAGCTTTTTAATCCTGAATGTGGATTAATCTGTGTCTGGGAAACCAGCCATCAATGTGATTCCTTACCTCGATGATCTCCAACATCTCCACCCTGGTGATCTTGCCGTCTCCATCCAGGTCGTACATGTTGAAGGCCCAGTTGAGCTTCTGCTCGAAGCTGCCACGCGATGTGATAGACAGGGCACAGATGAACTCTCGGAAGTCGATGGTGCCGTCGCTGTTCTTGTCGAAGGTCCTAAAGGCGTGCTGTGCAAACTTTGATGCGTCGCCATACGGGAAGAACTGAAAAGTAGAGTGATTGATTGAGAGACAGCTGTGATATCCAACTATTTATTCATCTCTGACATGACGTTTAAAAACGTGTCTTTAGTTCTATCTTTAGATCTATCTCTAACTGAAAGGAACAGCTTCCTTAAGTGTTGTGTATTCATGGATGCCAAGGGAAGCCAGGCTACCCCCAAAAATGTACCAAGAAAAATAAAATGAAACAGAAAATATTTTATCTTCCGTCTCTCTGTGTTTCATAATTTTCCTTCTCACTGGAGAAAGCATCCTAGTGAGCGAAACAGCGCCCCTCTGTCTCTGTATGTGTAGCCCATCTATGTAATGCTGTCTGGTCAAAAAGAGTATGACATTGTTGCCGCCCGTAACATTGGATGCAAGGGAAGCCAGCGAGCATTTGGCCTCCCTTGATATTTATTTCTATACAATAATAGGCAATCAGCGTTGAGCTAAACTGAGTGAACTCAACTGTGAATGGTCCTGGCACACCAAAAAAAAGTGGCAAGCGAAGCCAGTTTGGATTTGGCATCACACCAGTCACATCACATCAAAAACTAAACGTCATTGACAGAAAAAAACTTTAATTGTTGCATCTCGTTGTGTTGTTGTCCTCCAGAGGCTAGCTAAAATTGTCCCTTTCCTAAATTAGCAATGGATGGAGATAGGGATTTGGACTTGGTTTTACTTAATTCTCCATACTGACCAATGATTATAATGACAATTCTGATACAACCATAAATTCATACATTGTGCCACTGGCCTGAGAGGATGGAAGTTCAATATGTAGCTAGATGTAGTAGGCTAATGATAACTAGTTAGACTAGAGAGCAAGCATTTTAGCAAGGTAGCCTAGAATAACAAAAACTAAACGTGTGAACTGTATGACTGAGTCATAGACCGTTCCGGCAACATGAAAGAGAGGAGGATGGCATTGGTAGTAGGGTGAGTCAACATGTTTTTTCTCCTTACGCACACACAGAAATCAGTACCATGGACAGCCACATGATATTTTGATTACATTGATTGGACTAAATTGTTTTGGATGTTGCTCTCCTGTTTTGTGACGTAACAAAGGCGTGGTTGAATTTATTCGGACACTTGGACTTCTTATTGTCTCGGCCTTAGGCCAATATATCATGGTTTTCCAGGCATATGAACTAACAGGTAATAGAGCAAACAAAGCCATTTATCACAACACAGGTTGTAATATTTTTCCTGGCTTGGCTCCCCAGTGATTTTACCCACACACCTCTACTGGCTTCCTTTGAACCTTTTACAAGGATTCCATAATACATAGCTCAGAGTGACAACTGTTAAAGCTTTATGATCAGTTAGAAAATATAATGAACAACAGTGCAGTTTGAATACAAACAGAGAAATCAAACCCTGATTCCGCTCTGTTCTAGCTTCACAAAGATTTCTAACAATCACATTATATAATCATGATATCAATCATTTCCCTAGTTAGAAGTTACAACACCATACAAATAATGTCTCCAGCATGTGAAGCAGATGTACCACACCTGATCTGCAATAAGAGAACGTAGCCAATCGCAACACACCTTGACATAGAGCTGTTGGAATTCGTCCAGGTTCAGTCTGCCACTGGGGCAGTCCTTGAGGAAGCCTTTGTACCATTGCTTGAGCTCGTGTTCGTTAAACTCTGTGCTCTTCACCAGGTCCTCCATCACCTCAGGGGTCAGCTTGCTGTTCTGTTTTCCCATGGTGCCTGTGGTGCAGGAAGCATATGACCAAAGAGACTCAAAAACATAAAACATCTCTGAAAAGGATGACTGGGAAGGATTTATACTGAATAGAAAGGAAACTCCAGCACATGGGTGATCTTGATGCTTCGCAACATTTAATGGATCCAAGACCAACGTTTCGGTCTCAAGAGACCTTCATCGGGGTATTTTTATACCAACATGTAGTACAATATAGTGTAAGGCATTTCCTCATTTTAATCATGGTGATAGAAATAGCCTACCACACATTCAAATGTATGTTGTGCATTACAATGCATTATGCATAACGCATAAGGTGTTATAAACGTGCTTATAATGCGTTATAAAGAGAGGGTTTTCATAGGAAGTGTAACCAACAAGTTTGCTCTCAAATCTGCTTTGTTTCAAACAGTCCCTTTATAAGGAATGAAATTAGTAAAATAAATTTAAAAAAATAGAAAAGACTATTCATCAATAATGAATTGCTTTGCCTGCCTGATGCCAGTGTTCTATTTGTGTTTTCTAAATCTGTTGGCACCACAGTCTCTGGCCTGACATCACACAGTGCTGGGCAGGAACACTGCAGTCAGCAAGACTCACATCAAAGCGTTCGATCATTACCTATCATGTAACAACCTGTCTATGTTTTACCTGTAGCCTATAGTCTCTTGTGACAGACTTTCGCACGCGAGTTTTGGTTCTGGATTCCAAAATGACCAGCAGCCTGATGTTTGGTGTTCGTCCCAAATGTATAGTGTCCATTGGTAGTTTATTATATAGGGAATAGGGTGCCATTTGGGACGCATGCTTTTAACTGCAGTTCACGTTTAATAACGTCAAAGTATAAACCTCTAGAGGAATCTATTCATTAATGAAAACCGAAGTGAGTGATAATGACATGTCCTCATCACATAATGGAGTAATTATATGAAGCCAGCAGTGTGTAACCCATAGGGTACATGGGCAATAAGAATAAGAATAAGAATATTTATTTCATATAGCGCTTTTCATTACACAAGGAATCTCAAAGTCCCTGTAAAAACAAAACAGACATTCGTGTTGATCTCGCAAATTCTTGGGCGATGCCTTCCGCAACTTCAGATGATAACACGACGAAGAGTGAGGGAGTCTGTAGTTAGATAGGAGTTGATGCGGTTCTCTTCAGACAGGCAGCATGTTTTGGGCGGAGGGAGGGAGCGTCGATGGTGCAGTACTTCATTAATCCTTTAAAGCCATTGACTGGATAATTAATCAACAAGGGAATCAACCCAACGGGTGAGCTGCTCTCTCACAGTGGATCATCATCTTAAATAATAGAAAGTCACAAATCTGACAGCCTGGATTGGCAGTGGCTACTGCTTACATCTGTTCTGCCAATATGTTGACTGTGGGAACTATACATGGGCCTTCATACAGTTGCCTTACATGCTCAAATGTTATCCTGTCCTAGAAAACATAATAAAATTAACTCAAAGATTAATTGTAAATTGACAGTTGTGGGAGATCATGATAACTGGAACAACCATAATGTGATCAACGCTGTCGATGGCCTGAGGTTTAGGCTATGCAGTAGGCATACATTGTGATGGAGTCATTGACAGCAAGCACCGTGCTTGAACCAACAACCATGTAGCAGTGCACTTTCTATTCCAGAAAGGTGCAGACCTCTTTGCAGAGGCCATGTATGCCCCCATACAGGCACATTACACAATACACAGGCACACTACATTGACATGGGCTTGGCCTATTTGCACTGTATATTGCATACCCAACATTTGGCGCAAAGGATATTTTTCATTAAAAAATGACATATATTTAGATGATGCTACCAAAAGGCTTGTGTTGAAATGATTTGGATCTTACATAACATCAAATGAGCCTAAGGCATGGAATGACCTTGAGGAGGAACATTTTGCTTGAAGATGAGAAAAGAGATCAGAGGGAAGGTGAAAATGGGTTTGGCTCCTACGGTTTGAAGGCTTAATATTCTAGTCCCTTAGATTAACCTCGTTCCAAATAGAACAATGTATAGTTGTCCACATCACATGTACGCGCAACACTAACGTCATGTGGAGAAACATATGCAATTTAATTGCAGATAGAACATGTCGTTTCAGATATCCAGTTCATGGTACAAGCCTGCTCGGACATAGAGGGGGGTATGCAAGTGCATTCCGATAGAAACGACGCAGTGGTGTGGGAATTAAACCTGGTTAGTGATAACCCGCCCGAAATCACACCACTCACTCATGTCATTTTTCACCATGCGCACCATCTAAAAATGATAAAAACGTCAAAAATGAACTATCAACCAATCAAATGACAACTGGTCATTCTCGTGAAATGTGAATAAACCAACGGAAAAACATGATATGAATATTATTTTCGAAATATAATTAGTTAAGCATGTTTTTATATTTCTAAACGTTATGCAAATGTTAATGATGGATGCACATATCCACCAAATAAAACGTCAAACCTCTCCCCAAATCTCATTCATTGAAACGTGTCTATAAGGGCAGGAAAACCCCCAATTATGTGATACATCGTGAATGGAAATGATTATATCTCTAGACAATCATCTCAAACTATTTAAATACATGCCATGCCAACATAAAAACGACATTCTGCAGACACATGCTTCTTACCTTATTATACAATTTTTGGAGATGCTATTGCTAATGGTCGTCTGCACTGTCGTGTATTTTGAGACAGTCAAAAACCTCCCGATGATCAAGAGTGCCCAAATGGGAATATACCCTAAAATTGGCCTCTTCAAGACGCAGAGAGAAAAATAACGGGTTCCCGTGCTATTCCAGATGAGACAGGCGCAGGCAGGCAGCAGCGGCAGTAGGGACCGATCCCACGCTAGTCTTTGGTAATGCGACTGTAGACATACGGCGTCACCCGTGTGCATCACAAATTGATCTTATGTTGACTGTTGTCTCTGTGCATTGCTCCAACTGCTTGATTTTATATTTGCGTTGATAAAAGAAGTATAGGCCTATCTATGACTTATAAGTCGTGTTCCCTTTTAGCACAAATAATTACATTTATTGGATAGGTAGGTGTATGGATAAATTATGATTGAGGTGACCAAAACCAGTCAATAAGCACACCCAGCATAATTAAATATGTATTTTACCTGGGGGATTTTATTTTGTTTTTTTGAAGAGCTATGCATCATACTGGAATATTCAGTAAATATTTACACTTTAACAGTTATATTCAGTCAGATTATACCACATACATGCCCCTGCAAAGCCTACTGCAGTAAGGCATGTTGCCCTATTCTACATTTGCAACGGTTTCTGCATGTAGCCTATGTAGCCCTAAACTTCCAATGCAAACATGTCTGTAAAAAAGGATAGGCTATATATACTGTTTGACTAATTCGAATATACTGAAGTAACCTGTAATAAATAATGTTGCATCAGGAAGCAGAACAATCTGAATTAACATATGATTGTGTCACCATGTGGACACATTTGGTAACGTTTAATTATTATTTCCCCATGAATCCTAAGCTTCATTTCATTCTGTAAATTGGTTGATATCACAAAGAAAGATGCTCCTCAAACCATACCTTGTTCCCTTAATATTTTCTTAATTTAATACTTAGGATACACAGCCAGGTTAAATACACACATTGAGTGTTTTCCATTTAAAACTCACAACACAAAAGCAAACATGAGATATTCAATACATTGAGAACTTCTTTAGCACCAATACAAATAAACTCATCCATACCTTGGTTATTCTCTGACTTACAGTATATCTTTCCAATATGATTTTCAAAATAAAAGACATTGTCCCAGCTTGATTTGACTTGGCATGGCTAACATGTAATCATATACAGCTCCATTCACATACACTGGTTACTAAAATGTACACATACTGCCAAACTGGCACACACAAGCAATGCTATATGGCCTCATAACCCAATACTGTAGACATTTTTCCCGGTGAGTGTTGTCATCCCTTATGCTCTCCAACTCTGTTTCAAGAATGATAACGTAGTAAAACATTTATATAGTAAATACCCACACAATCAAGTTTCAATGAATTTGTAAGGTGTCTGAAGATGATGATTATTTGACAATCTGGTATATTCAACTAGAAATGGCTCATTGTCATGTATTTGAGCACAAACATGTTTTTTTTAACCATTTTAATCAAAATAATATGTAAAACAATATGCAAAGTCATTTGTATTTCTGCACTGAGTTTAGTTTACATTATTTTGTGTAAAAAACAAAAGAGTTTAATAATGTTTAACATGGGCTTAAACTCCTGTTTCTAATCACATGCTTCACAATATGAGTTTACATTGATGTGTATAGATTTTGCAAAACCATATGTGGAACTGGAACTGTAGCTTCAACCCTATGACACATTCAAATCACTTTTGTGAGGGTATAGAATCAAAACAATATGGGACAATTTTTATGTGTTTATCACACATTTGTGGGGCCTTAACTACGTTTTTAGGAGACCAAGTATAAATAATAGTTTATCTAAAACAATTCCTACTTCTCAACAGATCATAAATGTGACTTGCTATGTGCTTTGGGCACATAGGTACATTAATAAACTCATTTATGGAACAACTGTATCCTCGAAGTAGTATAGTCTACTTTTCCCAATATTGCCTGCCAGTGTATCAGTTATGCATTCCAGAATTAGCATATTGTGCCATCTGTATAAACCAAAAAGTTATTTCAACATAAAAACTAGAATATCCCCAAAACGTTGTATTCCATCAGAATACAATTTTTGTTTCATTAGCTACATAACATCTGAAAATGCTAAATAATTTGTCAAATATAGCATCCCAAATGGCACCCTATTTCCTATATAGTGTACTACTTTTGACCAGGACCCTTAGTGCTCTGGTCAAAAGTAGTGCACTATATAAAGGTGCCATTTGGGTGGCATCCACAAAGTTGGGTCCCACAGATTGATGGAGTGAAAAAAATGTTCAGATTCAGAACTTGTTTTGTTTTAGTTTGTCGATGTGATTGCAGAGCTTCAGGGCTGGCCCCAGCTTCAGTCCTAGGTACTTCATCATCATCTCACTCTTTAGAAGTAACAACGCGTTGCCGTCTATCTCCTGTGGGAAAGAAAGTCAGGTTATATCTCCACAAGTAAACTAATCATACACGTGTATCAGTGTTGTTCACTGAAATGACTGAATTGAAATGGAAGTGACGTGACCCAAATCCTGGTTAGTATTTCACAAAACATCACATCCAGATATAATCCGATCACCGTTGCAGATCCATCCACTGGACACAGATGTCAGTTCAACATCTAGTTTTGATTTACATTTGGTTAAGTTGTCAACTAACGTGAATTCAACGTGAAATCAACCAAAAAAAGTCACCATGTCATTGGATTTAGGTTGCAAGTTGGTAGCATAAAAAAAAAAAAATCCCTTACGTTGATGACTTTTTGCTAATCCAAACAGTTTTCCACGTTGATTTAATGTTAGCACATTTTTTGCAGTTGTTGAAATGACGTGGAAACAATGTTTATTCAACCAGGTTTTGCCCAGTGGGCAGGCCTCAATCTCAATGAGATTTTCTGTGATTCCTCACACCCTGTCTCCTCGCCTCCTTCTCAACTATATTGGAGGAGAAGGTCCAAGGTTCCTCTGTTCCTCCCCCCTGACCTTCTCATCCAAGGCGTTTTGAGAAGGTGAGGAGTGAGGATGCAAGGTATCAAAATATTAATTCATTAATAGTGAGCCCAGGGGTAGCCTACATGCTTCCTGAATATGTCCACATGAGGGCCCAGGGAATGGGGGTCAGCGTCTCTGATGAACCACACCACGTCCTCTACACTCCAGGTGGAAGGGTCCTTACTGGGGGGCACCTTGGACTCCTGGGAGTCCTGAGATGGATTGTACGCTGGATGAGAAAAGAGAAAGACAGGTACAGAATAAAGATTTCACTACTGGTCTATTTTACCTGGTTACGGCATTGTGATTATAGCAAGAAACAAACTTTCCCAAAACGGCCAGGTTTTCCAGAAAACCCAGTTGGAAGATCGCCGGAATCAGAAGGGAATAAGCAGGAAAACCTGGTAATTTTGGGAAAATTAACAGAATTTTGCAACTCTAGTCTCCACTCTCCAGTTTCTTACCTATCCTGTTACCTTCCAGGAAAGTATTTGGACTAGACGTCTGTCTACACATGCCCATGGGGGAGGAGCTGTTGGGGAATTGCTGCGAGGAGCGAAACCCATAGGACGGTTTGGATGAGTAGGAGGAGCTTATGGCACTAAAGGCGGAGTCACCTGGGTCCATTGAGTAGCGTTTGTCTGACGGGTCCAGAAGGTACTCCTCTGGCATGGAGGTTTCAGCTGTGAAATGAATGGAAAGAGATGACATAAGTAAAAAAATATTTGCAACACTTTGAATCACTTTTGGATAGAAGCTGAAGTCTTTGAAATATGTATTTGAAATGCCGTTCTGTGCTTTAATTGTCCAATCCGAAGCAACAAACGCACATGTTTGGGGAATTGAGCCTAGGATATTTCTGGGGGACATGGGAGTGTTCTAGGTAGTCTTCTGGCATGGAGGTCTCAGCTGTTTGGGTAGGAATACAGGGATTTTGATAATGGATTACTAGGGATTACACAAGTAAAACACCAAATGATGTGTATTTCACAAATTGTCATTCTGTGCTTCCATGTGCAATCTGAAGCAATATAGTACAATATTTGGGGTACTGAGCCCACAATATTTCAGAGGGACAATTTCTCAGAGGCTCTTGTTAAGTTACAGGACTGTGTTTTCTAAGAAGTAATGTACAATGCATCAGATCTGCACTCCTGCCTACATAATTGCCCCTTGTAGGATAAATAAAGTACTTTGAATGTAATTGAATAAAGGACAGTACATTACCCTCTGATTGGTAGGAGGCATTATGCTGGGTGATTGGTTGGTCGCTGAAGAGGTTTTCACAGTGCAAGCTGCGACAGAGCTTCTTGAGGAAGCGTAGCACGTAGCCGACACTGTTGACCACAGGCAGACTCAGAAGGTGCTGCTTCCCATCGAAGGTGGCTGGAAATCAAAGGGGACACTTGATTAACCTAGAAACTTTGTTGACTTCCTATTGTAGTAAAGCTTGTTGCAGTTAACCTTGCCCTAGGCGACACAACTCTACAGCCATGTCTCCAAGCAACAATCTCAAAGCAACAAATGTCACCCTATTCTAGAGCCTTTATGGGCCCTGGTCAAAAGTATTGCTCTCTACACTGAGTGTACAAAACATGAAGGACTCCTGCTCGTTCCGTGACATAGACTGACCAGGTGAATCCTAGTGAAAGCATTGCTCCCTTATTGATGTCACTTGTTAAATCCACTTCAATCAGCGTAGACGAAGGGAATGAGACGGGTTAAATAAGTATTTTTAAGCCTTGAGACAATTGAGACATGGATTGTTTATGTGTGCCATTCAGAGGGCGAATGGACATGACAAAGGAAGGATACCTCATGGTTATTAGATTATCAAATGAGTGTATGCCAATATCTGTTATTTCCCTATGGGCAATTTCTACTAATGAAATAAATGAATATAAAACAGAAATCTCAGTTACACTACATACAATCTGTGGGTTTATGTTATACCTGATATTTTCTCTCCTCCGTAGCCCTGTGTGAGGAGAGTGAACACAGCTTTCTGCTGGAAGGCACTGTCGATGCAGCCCTGGACAGCCTGCTGCAGCACCACAGAAGGCCTGTCAGGCCCAAAATGATCTGGGAGCTGCTGCAGCTTCTTCCTATCCAGGTTAGGACCCATGTTGGCCTGCTTGTTGATGTAGATACACACTGCAGGGAACACAACGAGAGAGAGAGACCCATGTTGCCCTGCTTGTTTATGTAGATAAACACTGCAGGGAACACAATAGGAGGGATCGAAAGGCGTGGCCTACCTGTGAGCACCTGGGGCGTGGCAGAGTGAGGGATGGTCGCAGCATCCTGGGGGATGGAGCTCATGTCTGGTTCTGGGGTGCTGCTGGGAGGAGAGATGGCCAGGGGAGTCATCACCATCCTGGGCTTCAGCTGCAGGGAGACACAAGGGTAGGATCTCAGTATCTACAGGGTTATTTGTACACAGTTTAAATGGATCACTTGTAAATAATGGCATTTTATTCCAGTTTTAGGTAGCAAGTCTAAAATTATCCTGTATGGCTCAGTTGGTAGAGCATGTTGCTTCCACAGCAGGGTTGTGGGTTTGATTCCAGGGGCCTCCCATACATAAAATGTATGCACACATTACTAAGTAGCTTTGTATAAAAGGTCTTCTAAATGGCATATATTATTATTATTAGTAGTAGTACTATTATTATTAAAATATTATGGTTTGCAACTTGCATTAGTAAACACTCAACAGCAATCTCCACATGAATATACAGTCCCAGTCAAAAGTTTGGACACATCTACTCAGTCAAGGGTTTTTCTTTATTTTTACTATTTTCTACATTGTAGAATAATAGTGAAGACATCAAAACTATGAAGTAACACATAAGGAATCACAAAAAAGTTTTAAACAAATCAAAATGTATTTTATATTTGAGATTCTTCAAATTAGCCACCCTTTGCCTTGATGACAGCTTTGCACACTCTTGGCATTCTCTCAACCAGCTTCATGAGGTAGTCACCTGAAATGAATTTCAATTAACAGGTGGGCCTTGTTAAAAGTTAATTTGTGGAATTTGTTTCCTGCTTAATGTGTTTGAGCCAATCAGTTGTGTTGTGACAAAGTAGGGGGGGTATACAGAAGATAGCCCTATTTGGTAAAAGACCAAGTCCATATTATGGCAAGAACAGCTCAAATAAGCAAAGAGAAATGACAGCCCATCATTACTTTAAGACATGAAGGTCAGTCAATACGGAAATGTCAAGAACTTTGAAAGTTTCTTCAAGTGCAGTTGCAAAAACCATCAAATGCTATGATGAAACTGGCTCTCATGAGGACTCTCATGAATCCATATGTGTTATTTCATAGTTTTGATGTCTTCATTATTATTCCACAATGTAGAACAAATAAAAAATAAAAAATGGAATGAGTAGGTGTGTTCAAACATTTGACTGGTATTGTATTTGTATGGCAATTTGTACACAAAACAAAAATGTAAACGCAACATGTAAAGTGTTGGTTCCATGTTTCATGAGCTGAAATAAAATATCCAACAAAAAGCTTATTTTTCTCAAATTTAGTGCCCAAATTTGTTTACATCCCTGTTAGTAAGCATTTATCCTTTGCCAAGATAATCTATCCACCAGACAGGTGTGGCATACCAAGAAGCTGATTAAACAGCATGCTCATTACACAGGTGTACCTTGTGCTGGGGACAATAAAAGGCCACTCTAAAATGTGCTGTTTCGTCACACAACACAATGCCACAGATATCTCTAGTTGAGGGAGTGTGCAATTGGCATGCTAACTGTAGAAATGTCCACCAGAGCTGTTGCCAGAGGAATTTAATGGTAATTTCTCTATCATAAGCCGCCTCCAACATCGTTTTAGAGAAGTTGGCACTATGTTGAACCAGCCTCAAAACCGCAGACCATGGGTATGGTGTCGTGTGGGTGAGCAGTTTGCTGATGTCAGCGTTGTGAACAGAGTGCCCCATGGTGGCGGTGGGGTTATGGTATGGGCAGGCATAAGCTACAGACAACAAACACAATTGCATTTTATCGATGGCAATTTGAATGCACAAAAATACATTGACGAGTTCCTGAGGCCAATTGTGAGGCCCATTTTTTAAAAAGGTTTCTGTGACCAACAGATGCATATTTCTATTCCCAGTCAAGTGAAATCCATAGATTAGGGCCCAATTTATTTATTTAAATTGACTGATTTCCTCATATGAACTGTAACATCTTTGAAATTGTTGCATGTTGCGTTTATTTTTTTGTTCAGTGTAAATAACTTTTTACGAAATAATTCATAATATTCCCTATTCTTATTGCGACACTCACCAATCATTTTAACAATGCAGACATTTTGCTAGGCATATGCAGTGGCCAATCAGAATACTAATACTAATATGTAAACAAATTTGTCTGGGGGGTCTGTCTTGCTACATCATCATATGCATTTTTAAACATCCTGCATCCCCACTGCCACCCCCCTTCCCCTCTCTTTCCCCCCATCCCATCCCATACCCTCCTCTTCTTCTCCCCTCCCATCCCATCCCTGACACTGACCTTGAAGCCAGGCTTTCTCCCCCTCTTCTTGGGAACTTTGAGAGGAGGAAGGGAGTCAGGGTAGTGGGTTGGAAAATCCATCTTGCGATGAAGTGGGGGTCTCCCTCTCTTCCTGCCGGGAATCTTTCCTGGCTGGCTGGGGAGGAAGGAAGGAGACACTGCAGGCGACTGCATTTCACTGTTGTTATCTGCTTTCTGTGCTGCTGCAAGTACACTCATTGGGGCTGCAGGGAGACATACAGGAAGGAGGGAAACACAAAGGGAGATATAATAATAATTTAAGACCGCATGGCTTGTAATCTAAACCACTGTTAGTGCACACGTCATACATCAACATTGTTCTTTCATAGAATCAATCATCTCTTCACATATAACAAACATACACATGCTGCATAAGAATCTATTGAAATTGTGCCTCCACATTCCAGCTACTGAGGCTGATGTGGGAAAAGATGCTGTCACATCACATTAACCACAACAACAGTAAACAGAAGAGCCTGCAAGACATTCTGCTGCAGGGCACTAATGCAGCCAGCTACAGAAAATTGAGTTGAACACTAAAAAACAGACAACACAAAAGGCAACCACGCATAAAAGCAAGCTCCTCCTGATGGAACAGATCTACCATCCAGTCCATCCTATCCTCATTGTGAGCCCCAACATTCTGGCTGCTTGTCTACCAGCGCTTCCGTTACCTGATCTCCTCTGATCTAGAACGCTTGAGAAGCAAGGTCTTCCCTTCTTCGATCCCTGTTAGAGTCCAGATTAGCAGGAGAAGGTTCTAAGCACAGCACACTCCCTCAGCAGGCTGTGAAAGCCATTTTGCCTCTAGCTGCTGTACTGTACGTGTTTCTCCCTGCTCCTTTCGTCTCTGCTGCTGCTACCGCTGCACGGCACACAGGCTGGCTGGCTGGCTGCAGACATCTCATTACACTAATGCATTCAGCAGTGGCAGAGGGAGGGAGGGAGGGAGGGGGGGAATTGATTTCACTGCACAGCTATGAACTACCATTACGATGACAGTGCTCACCCTAATCTTAAAAAAGCAGCAGCCTCAAGTGCCATCCTACTGACGGAAAAAAAAAGAATACATACATGTCTCATATATACACAGCACAGAAGGCTATGCACACAGGCACTGCTAAATTATTATAGTGGTCAGAATATAGCAGTAGCATGCAGCATGCTTCCTCCTTCCTTCATGCAGACAAAGACAATGAAAAATAGGAAGAGAAGACATAGCCAATATGCACACACCATCAGAAAGAATGAGGATTGGAGAGTATATCCCTTTTCAGTTGATCTCCTACTGAATCCCCCTCTGTCCTGTCTGTGTCTGAGTGTATTTGCCTGCTTCTAAATCTCTTGAACCGCAACGCAGAGTGGAATCTCCACTGTAATGGTGTGTGTGTGTGTGTGTGTGTGTCTGTGTATCTGCCAGAAACGTTCTACTGTTGTCATGGCAACAAGCCTGTAACACCATGGTGGCTGTAACTCCCATGTTTTGCCGCTTGAGTCAGGCTCCCTCAAAATTGGGAGGATGAATAATGAGTACAGAAGACATCCTCAAACCAACCACTAACTACAATAGGAAATTAATTAGAAAGTATTGAGTGTGTGCATATACTACCGGTCCAAAGTTGGGACACACCTACTCAGGGTTTTTCATCATTTTTACTATTTTCTACATTGTAGAACAATGGTGAAGACATCACAACTATGAAATAACACATATGGAATCATGTAGTAACCAAAAAAAGTCAAAATATATTTTATATTTGAGATTCTTCAAATAG
Organism: Salvelinus sp. IW2-2015; assembly: GCF_002910315.2. Lineage (NCBI taxonomy): Eukaryota > Metazoa > Chordata > Actinopteri > Salmoniformes > Salmonidae > Salvelinus > Salvelinus sp. IW2-2015. Next base: position 2,924,007 of record NC_036849.1, read on the forward strand.
CTGGTGACAGCTTTGCACACTCTTGGCATGTGGTAATATTTTCCTATCTTGAGAGTAAAAAAAAAAATGCTATAGTAAAGTGCCTCTCCAGCTGAATGAAAAAATGAAAAAAAAAAACGATTTATATCATCTTATTTTATATCGATTTAATCAAAAACTATACATCGTACTCCACAATATGTCAAAGTGTAGTTCAAAGTGTAGGTTTAGGTCTTGTGATATTATACAGCTCTACAATGGATGGTTAGTGGTGTTATGTTTGTTTGTAACCAAGTGGGATATTACCACATCTGGGAAAAATCAATTTGGATGGTCCTCCAACTGATAATTACTAGTTAAATCAGCCATGAATCCCCTTGTGACACAGGGAATGGAAGCTTGTGGTGTGCAACAAGGAGGGGAAATTGAATGCAAGATTCACAAAAAAAAATGAAATTGTTAAAATAATTTTAGCCTGTCTATCTATGGGTAGGTAAAAGGGTTGATGTGTTACGCTCATTCTCACCACAAAACACCAGAAAATGGCCAAAGTAGAACCAGCTCACCTACTTTTACACTATGATTTGACTATTAGATGTTCAATGTTTCTTTTGAAATTTACCATATTAAAACAAGAGTTCAGTTCAAGTAACAGGGTTGACCTTGAAATTATAGACAGACTATAATCACTAGTCACATAAAATAAATAATAACCTTCATAAATAACCTTTCACTTCAGCAGTAATAAATTCATGAACTTCTTTGAGGAAAAGATCAGCTCATTAGAAAGCAAATTACGGACTCCTCTTTATATCTGCGTATTCCTCCAAAGCTCAGTTGTCCTGAGTCTGCACAACTCTGCCAGAATCTAGGATCAAGAGAGACACTCAAGTGTTTTAGTACTATATCTCTTGACACAATGATGAAAATAATCATGGCCTCTAAACATTCAAGCTGCATACTGGACCCTATTCCAACTAAACTACTGAAAGAGCTGCTTCCTGTGCTTGGCCCTCCTATGTTGAACATAATAAACGGCTCTCTATCCACCGGATGTGTACCAAACTCACTAAAAGTGGCAGTAATAAAGCCTCTCTTGAAAAAGCCAAACCTTGACCCAGAAAATATAAAAAACTATCGGCCTATATCGAATCTTCCATTCCTCTCAAAAATGTTTGAAAAAGCTGTTGCGCAGCAACTCACTGCCTTCCTGAAGACAAACAATGTATACGAAATGCTTCAGTCTGGTTTTAGACCCCATCATAGCACTGAGACTGCACTTGTGAAGGTGAACATTTGAACAAGGTGTGTACTAATTGAGCCTTCATTGAAGTTTGGCCGTTCAGAGTTATATCATCCGAGGCTCCAAGCATCTTGTCCTCCGCAGTGCATCACTTAGTGCTGCCAGAAGAGCCTACTGGCTCACTGATAGCATCCCAAGTCACCTACATCATTCTTTGGAGAAGGCATTGTGAGAGTCCCTCCGCTCTAGGTTTGATTCCATTCCTAAGAAGTGTGTCTATTCAGCGGACAAGTTTGGCACCTGGTTTAACATCGTTCTCTGGTCGGAAAGATAATCAGGTTTTGTCTCTGTGAATGGTTTGTCGTCTCTGACAAAGCAACTGTAACATTTCGGTGTTTCCGTGCCATAATATTGGTTCCTGTTTTTAGAGACCACATTACCGTTTGCTTTTCATATCTGATATATGCTGCGTTTTTAGGCCGCGTTCTTGGGGATTGTGTTAAGGTCATCTTGCGGCGATAACATAATGTTAATGTTTCACTGCTACTGTGGCAAACCTTGACACTACGAGATATAGCTGAATGTACACGCCTAGATACAAGGTGGTCTTCAATGAATAGCTAGTGGGTGAAAGCCCTCAAACATTTGTCCATTCTACTCGTAGAAGTGCCTGATAGATTTTTCAGACATAAGGAGTGGATTTGGCTTTGCAAACTTTCATACACTCTTTTGAGATACTCGGGACAGTCATAACATGTGCTGCTGTGTTTCTTACTGGCTCCCCAAGCTACAAGTAGAATCTTAATGCTTGACTACTGATCAAATTAGATCTTGAATTTGGTTTGTTACAGTTTGTCTCATAAATACAAAGTGGCTCTGATAAGGACCGTCCGATCGTTTCGGGGCTTCTTAGGTTCTTATCTTGTCATTCTTGACCGATAATCAGATCAAGACCCTATGGTTTGCCTAGAACAGCTTTTTCTCCATCTACGTAACATTGCAAAAATCTGAAACTATTCTGTCCAAAAATGATGCAGAAAAATTAATTATCCATGCTTGTGTTTACTTCGGTTAACGTATGTGTAATAAGAACTCGACTCTCTACTTTCCGGCTACCCGGATAAAGCACTAATAATTCAGTTAGTGCTAAAATACGGCTGCTAGAATCTTTACTAGAACAACAAATTTGATCATTATTCACTCCAGTGTTAGCCTCCTTACATGGCTTCCTGTTAGGCAAGGGCTGATTTCAAGTTTTACTGCTAACTCTACAAAGCATTACATGGGCTTGCTCCTACCTATCTTTCCGATTTGGTCCTGCCGTACATACCTACACGTACGCTACGGTCACAAGACGCAGGCCTCCTAATTCTCCCTAGAATTTCTAAGCAAACAGCTGGAGCGCAGGGTTTCTCCTATAGAGCTCCATTTTTATGGAATGGTCTGCCTACCCATGTGAGAGACGCAGACTCGGGTCTCAACTCTTAAGTCTTACTGAAGACTCATCTCTTCAGTAGGTCATATGATTGAGTGTAGTCTGGCCCAGGAGGTGTGAAGTGAATGGAAATGCTCTGGAGCAACGAACCAACCCCTTGCTGTCTCGTCCTGGCCTGTTCCTCCTCTCTCGCACTGGATCTCTGCTGCCTCTAACCCTATTGGTAATCCTTGGCATCAATGTTGTGCCCTCCTACTGGGTGCTCTTACGTCTTACTTTGCCGTCCCTAAGAGGGTGCGTACTGAGTGTGTGGTTGATTCACTGACGTGATCTTCCTGTCTGGTTGGCGCCCCCCCCTTGGGATCTGTGCCGTGGCGGAGATCTTATGGTGGCTATCTCGGCCTTGTCTCAGGATGGTAAGGTTGGTGGTTGAAAGTATATCCCTCTAGTGGTGTGGGGCGCTTGCTGAGTTTGGCCAAAGGTGGTGGGGTTATATCCTGCCTGTGTTTGGCCCTGTCCGGGGGTATCATCGGATGGGGCCACAGTGTCTCCTGACCCCTCCTGTGTCTCAGCTCCAGTATTATGCTGCAGTAGTTTATTGTACGGGGGGCTAGGGTCAGTCTGTTATATCTGGAGTATTCCCTGTCTTATCCGGTGTCCTGTGTGATATTTAAGTATGCTCTCTCTAATTCTCTCTTTCTTTCTTTCTCTCTCTCTGCGGAGGACCTGAGACCTAGGACCATGCCTCAGGACTACCTGGCATGATGACTCCTTGCCGTCCCAGTCCACCTGGCCGTCGCTGCTGCTTCCCCAGTTCAACTGTTCTGCCTGCGGCATGATGGATATCCTCTGAACTGTTACAGGTATTTATAAAATGGAGTGTTCTGGATCGCGTGGTCACTACGAAAGAATGTCAGGCCGAGACTGCTGTTTCAGATACTGTCTCTAGAGAAACCGAGCAGTAAGCGGTTCAGGATACTCTATAAATGATCTGTGACTATGAAAAGCTCAATGAAATTTAATCCCTGAAGGGTGCTCGTACATTGTATGGGCATTCCTACGGCACAATCTAAACGTGTGATTTATTAGTATCTAATGACCATGCTGGTCAGTTGCTTTGGTTATGATCTTTTGAACATCTTGGTCCATGTATCTTGTCTATAATCTCCGACCCGGAGGCACATCTACATACACTATTATGCAGAAGAAGGACTGGCCACCCCTCATAGCCTGGTTCCTCTCTAGGTTTCTTCCTAGGTTATGGCCTTTCTAGGGAGTTTTTCCTAGCCACCATGCTTCTACACCTGCATTGCTTGCTGATTGGGGTTTTAGGCTGGGTTTCTGTACAGCACTTTGAGATATCAGCTGATGAAAGAAGGGCTATATAAATAAATTTGATTTGATAAATTACTAAAAATGCACTTTAGCAAGTCTTCATTCATATTGACAATTAGATTGATTGAATTCTCCATGTGGACTATACCAAAGGGCACTTCATTTCATATAAAAGTATTTTAAAATTCAAAATTTGTAAAAATGTCTACTTTACATATCAAAGGGCACTCATTTTGTGGAACGACCCAGTTCTGGCCGTTGGAATGCTCTCGTCAAGATTGTTTGTTTATTTGTCATATGCACATGAAAGACATGTAGTCACTACATGACAAATACAGTGCATTTGGGAAGCTTTCAGACCCCTTGACTTTTCCATATTTGGTTACGTTACAGCCATATTCTAAAATGGATTAACATGTTTTCCCCCCCCTCTTCAATCTAGACACAATACCCCATAATGACAAAGCAAAAACAGGTTTAGACATTTTTGCAAATGTATAAAAAAAAATTTTTTTTAAACGTAAATATCACGTTTACATAAGTATTAAGACACTTTACTCAGTACTTTGTTGAAGCACCTTTGACAGCGATTACAGCTTCTAGTCTTCTTGGGTATGACGCTACAATATTGGCACACCGGTATTTGGGGAGTTACTCCCATTCTTCTCTGCAGATCCTCTCAAGCTCTGTCAGGTTGGATGGGTAGCATTGCTGCACAGCTATTTTCAGGTCTCCCAAGAGATGTTCAATCAAATCAAACTATTATTTGTCAGATGCGCCGAATACAACAAGTGTAGACTTTACCGTGAAATGCTTACTTACAAGCCCTTAACCAACAGTGCAGTTCAAGAAGAGTTAAGAAAATATTNACAAGTGTAGACTTTACCGTGAAATGCTTACTTACAAGCCCTTAACCAACAGTGCAGTTCAAGAAGAGTTAAGAAAATATTTACCAAGTAGACTAAAATAAAAAAGTAATAATAAAAAGTAACACAATAAGAACAACAATAACGAGGCTATATAGAAGGGGCACTGGTACCGAGTCAGTGTGCGGGGGTACAGGTTAGTTGAGGTAATTTGTACATGTAGGTGAGGGTGAAGTGACTATGCATAGATAATAAACAGCGAGTAGCAGCAGTGTACAAAAAGTTCAGCAGTCTTATGGCTTGGGGGTAGAAGCTGTTGAGGAGCCTTTTGGTCCTAGACTTGGCGCACCGGTACCACTTGCCGTGCGGTAGCAGAGAAAACAGTCTGTAACTTGGGTGACTGGAGTCTCTGACAATTTTATGAGCTTTCCTCTGACACCGCCTATTATATAGGTCCTGGATGGCAGGAAGCTTGGCAGTACTGGGCCGTTCGCACTACTGGGCCGTTCGCCGTTCGCACTAGCGCCTTACGGTCAGATGCCGAGCAGTTGCCATACCAGGTGGTGATGCAACCGGTCAGGATACTCTCGATGATGCAGCTGTAGAACCTTTTGAGGTTCTGGGGACCCATGCCAAATCTTTTCAGTCTCCTGAGGGGTAAAAGGTTTTGTCGTGCCCTCTTCACAACTGTCTTGGTATGTGTGGACCATGATAGTTCGTTGGTGATGTGGACACCAAGGAACTTGAAACTCTCGACCTGCTCCACTACAGCCCCGTCGATGTTAATGGGGGCCTGTTCGGCCCGCCTTTTCCTGTAGTCCACGATCAGCTGCTTTGTCTTGCTCACATTGAGGGAGAGGTTGTTGTCCTGGCACCACACTGCCAGTTCTCTGACCTCCTCCCTATAGGCCGTCTCATCGTTGTTGGTGATCAGGCCTACCACTGTTGTGTCGTCAGCAAACTTAATGATGGTGTTGGAGTCGTGTTTGGCCACGCAGTCATGGGTGAATAGGGAATACAGGAGGAGACTAAGTACACACTCCTGAGGGGCCCCCGTGTTAAGGATCAGCGTGGCAGACGTGTTGTTGCCTACTCTTACCACCTGGGTGCGGCCTGTCAGGAAGTCCAGGATCCAGTTGCAGAGGGAGGTGTTTAGTCCCAGAGTCATCAGCTTAGTGATGAGCTTCGAGGGCACTATGGTGTTGAACGATGAGCTGTAGTCAATGAACAGCATTCTCACATAGGTGTTCCTTTTGTCCAGGTGAGAAAGAGCAGTGTGGAGTGCAATTGAGATTGCATAATCTGTGGATCTGTTGGGGGGGTATGCGAATTGGAGTGGGTCTAGGGTGTCCGGGAGGATGCTGTTGATGTGAGCCATGACCAGCCTTTCAAAGCACTTCATGGCTACCGACGGGAGTGCCACGGGGCGGTAATCATTTAGGCAGGTTACCTTCGCTTCTTGGGCACAGGGACTATGATGGTCTGCTTGAAACATGTAGGTATTACAGACTCAGTCAGGGAGAGGTTGAAAATGTCAGTGAAGACACTTGACAGTTGGTCCGCGCATGCTTTGAGTACACGTCCTGGTAATCCGTCCGGCCCAGCGGCTTTGTGAATGTTGACCTGTTTAAAGGTTTTGTTCACATCGGCAGTCATCCAGAACAGCTGGTCCTCTCGTGCATGCTTCAGTGTTGCTTGCCTCGAAGCGAGCATAAAAGGCATTTAGCTCGTCTGGTAGGCTCGCGTCACTGGGCAGCTCGCGTCTGGGTTTCCCTTTGTAATTCGTAAGAGTTTTCAGGCCCTGCCACATCCGACGAACGTCGTAGGATTCAATCTTAATCCTGTATTGACGCTTTGCTTGTTTGATGGTTCGTCTGAGGGCATAGCGGGATTTCTTATAAGCGTCCGGATTTGTCTCCTGCTCCTTGAAAGCGGCAGCTCTAGCCTTTAGCTCGATGCGGATGTTGCCTGTAATTAGAGGTCGACCGATTATGATTTTTCAACACCGATACCAATACCGATTATTGGGGGACCAAAAAAAGCCGATACCGATTTATCGGACGATTTTTATATATTTGTAATAATGACAATTACAACAATACTGAATGAACACTTTTATTTTAACTTAATATAACACATAAATAAAATCATTTTAGTCTCAAATAAATAATGAAACATGTTCAATTTGGTTTAAATAATGGTTAAACAGTGTTGGAGAAGAAAGTACAAGTGCAATATGTGCCATGTAAAAAAGCTGGTCAAATCCGGAAACTATCATTTCGAAAACAAAACGTTTATTCTTTCAGTGAAATACGGAACCATTCCGTATTTTATTGAACGGGTGGCAACCCTAAGTCTAAATATTGCTGTTACGTTGCACAACCTTCAATGTTATGTCATAATTATGTAAAATTGTGGTGGTGTACTCCTCAATACCATTGGATGAATCCAGGAACATATTCCAGTCTGTGCTAGCAAAACAATCCTGTAGTGTAGCATCCGCACCCTGACCACTTCCGTATTGAGCGAGTCACTGGTACTTCCTGCTTTAGTTTTTGCTTGTAAGCAGGAATCAGGAGGATAGAATTATAGTCATATTTGCCAAATGGAGGTTGGGGGAGAGCTTTGTATGCATCTCTGTGTGTGGAGTGAAGGTGGTCGAGGATTTTTTCCCCCCTCTGGTTGCACATGTGACATATGCTGGTAAAAATTTGGTAAAACTGATTTAAGTTTGCCTGCATTTAAAGTCCCCGGCCACTAGGAGCGCCGCTTCTGGGTGAGCATTTTCTTCTTTGCTTATGGCCTTATAGAGTTGGTTGAGAGCGGTCTTAGTTCCAGCTTCATTCTGTGGTGGTAAAAAGATGGCTACGAATAATATAGATGAGAACTCTCTTGGTAGATAGTGTGGTCTACAGCTTATCAAAAGGTACTCTACCTCAGGCGAGCAATACCTCGAGACTTCTTTAATATTAGACTTCGCGCACCAGCTGTTATTGACAAATAGACACACACCCCCACCCTTCGTCTTACCAGAGGTAGCGTCTCTGTTCTGCCGGTGCATGGAAAATCCCGCTAGCTCTATATTATCCATATCGTCGTTCAGCCACGTCTCGGTGAAACATAAGATGTTAGAGTTTTCGATGTCCCGTTGGTAGGATAATCTTAAAACGTAGGTCATCAATTTTATTTTCCAATGATTGCACGTTAGCAAGAAGAACGGATGGCAATGGGAGTTTACTCGCTCGCCTACGGATTCTCAAGGCTGCCCTCTCTGTGGCCCCTTTTCCTGCGTCTTTTCTTCACGCAAAAGGCGTGGATCTGGGCCTGTTCCAGTGAAAGCAGGATATCCTTCTCGTCGGACTCGTTAAAGGAAAAAGTTTCTTCCAGTCCGCAGTGAGTAATCGCTGTTCTCATGTCCAGAAGTTATTTTCGGTCATAAGAGACGGTAACATTATGTACACAATAAGTTTTAAAAAACAAGTTAAACAAAACGCAAAAAAACTAACAAAATAGCACAATTGGTTGGGAGAATGTTAAACGTCAGCCATGTTCTTTGGAGCCATCAGGTTCAAGTCTGGTCTCTGACTGGGTCACTCGAGGACATTCAAAGACTTATCCCGAAGCCACTTCTGCGTTGTCTTGGCTGGGTGCTTAGGGTCATTGTCCTGTTGGAAGTTGAAACTTGGCCCCAGTCTGAGGTCCTGAGCACTCTTGAGCAGTTTTTCATCAAGGATCTCTCTGTACGTTGCTCCGTTCACTTTTCCCTCGATCCTGACTAGTCTCCCAGTCCCTACCGCTGAAAAACATCCCCACAGCATGATGCTGCCACCACCATGCTTCACCGTAGGGATGGTACCAGGTTTCCTCCAGACGTGACGCTTGGCATTCAGGCCAAAGAGTTCAGTCTTGGTTTCATCAGACCAGAGTATCCTGTTTATCATGGTCTGAGAGTCCTTAGGTGCCTTTTGGCAAACTCCAAGCGGGCTGTCATGTGCCTTTTACTGAGGAGTGGCTTCCGTCTGGCCACTCTACCATAAAGGCCTGATTGGTGGAGTGCTGCAGAGATGGTTGTCCTTCTGGAAGGTTCTCCCATCTCCACAAAGGAACTCTGGAGCTCTGTCAGAGTGACCATCGGGTTCTTGGTCACCTCCCTGACCAAGGCCCTTCTCCCACGATTGCTCAGTTTGGCCGAGCGGACAGCTCTAGGAAGAGGCTTGGTGGTTCCAAACTTCTTCCATTTAACCTCTACGGGATGGGTGTCCCTAAACCTGGACGGTTGTTGCTAACGTCCGCTAATGTGACTAGAATGACTTTGTATACAACAGCCATCTTTCCGGGACATAGACATGTGTAATATGTTCAATCAACAGTAGCTATTACAGTGAAAAAATACCATGCTATTGTTTGAGGAGAGTGCATAAGAACATAAAAATGATCACAGCAACTGGTTTAATACATTCACCTCTGAAGGTAAATAATGTACTTACATTCAGTAATCTTGCTTTGATTTGTCATCCTAAGGGTCCCAGAGATAAAAATGTAGCATAGTTTTGTTTAATAAAATCCATTTTGATGTTCAAATGTAGGAACTGGGGTCTACAGTTTAACCCCAAATAGTTTCAAATAGCATCAATAATTTGATATCTTTGCTTCAGGTCCTGAGCTACAGGCAGTTATATTTGGGTATGTCATTTTTGGTGGAAATTGAAAAATGTTGTTAGCGAATGTCATTCTAAAACAAGCTCGAGACTTTTATTTTGGCTGCTGTTTTTGGAAGCTGCAAAGCAACTAAAGTCTGGGCTACAGTTGCTTGATTGACTTGCTAACCTAGACTAGCTACGTTCAGCTCATGTCCTTTGCAGATGTCACATTCCTGACAAAAGTTTGTAAGTATAAAAAAGATTTATAACCGAGTAAAGGGAGACGTAAAGTAAGAATTGAATGTGTAAATGTTAATTCATAGTCGTAACATAGCATCGTACATTTACAGATCTAATTTAATGGTTACGTTTCATGTTTCACACATTGCTTTTCTTACGATCTTAACAATTTAGGTATGGATTTTCTTACGATCCTAACAATACATACATTCAACCTTTTGGCAGCTATCTGGCTCCAAATACATTCAGCCTCTTGCAAATTGAAGGGAAATTATGAAACATTGAGAGACTAAAGATAAATTGTAAAACAATTAAATTAATTGGTAAAATTTTTGGGGAAGCGTTGCTTACCTTGGCAACCGTGAATACACATCACTGGATGCTATGCTACTGGCCTCATACCATGAATATGCATGAATATCCATCTGGAGATATCTCAAAGTTAGTGTTTTTTCTCAAAGTTGCCGTGATATCACGAGTCCTACTTATATCAGTACACTCGTAACAACTTAAGCATTACAAAAAATATATTCTATCAAATAAACCTCATGTGATAAAAATAAGCCATTCATTTTTGTTGTTGACCAAATTCGACACTCATTGATTTCTCTCTCAAACTCTTTGCTTGGTGGACGAAACAACGAAATAAATGCACCTGCTGGAGGGACACATATTTTCCGCCGAGTTGGGCCTCTCTCTTTCTCTTCTACTACTGCCCTCTCCTGACGCATTTCAGAATCGTTTTGTGCATTTCCGCCTTGTTCAATAAAGTTGGAATTGAAGCCAAAATGGCGACGTGCATGTTGTCGTCAAAGATGTCGCCCTTGGTGTCACCCATCATTAGATTTCTACTGAAAGATCAGTACTATTCCTCGAAAACGATATGTAACGGTGTGACTAACATTTCCAGACGAGGTGAGCATATTATTTTGGTGAGGCAAGAGCTACATTGACTGCTGTGTGTTGTTCAAAATGAGTACTGACAGTTAGTTAGCATAGCTAGCTTCTCTAAACCCCCTAGTGCCAGCTGTCAAACTTAATTCCATTCCTGACCTGTCTAGTTAGACTAGATAGCTAATTAACTAGCAACCTATGCGTCAATCAGCCATTATTATAATGACATTTTTAGATAGCTACTTACATTGTTACGGTGCTTACACAACTTACCTTTAGAGACGAGGGAATATCGAATCGCTGACGGAACCTTTTGGCTTTGGACAGTTTGCTCGCTAACGTTAAATGAATAACGTTACGTTTCTGCTCTTAGCACGTTAACCAATAACCGCCACAAGGGGGGTCTAGCTAACTATGTGACTAGTTACCACAGCTTCAGGATGTAACGATAATTCCGATTCCGTGATCTTTTCTACTGCTCAGGCTACTCGACGGATGCTCTCCCCCAGCCGGCTGCAGAAGACAGCAATGCTGCCGCAGCGTACAGCGGACCAATGGAGCACTACAACAGTCTGGTCAGGGATGAGTCGCTGCAAGAGGACCCGCATCAAAAAGCCGTGGTTCAGACCTTGGATAAAATGCACAAAACCCTAAGAGGTTACAACAACCAGCCTACGTCCCTCTTCTCGAAGGTAATCCGATTTCTATCCATGTTCTTACTGATGTCAATAATACATTATTTGATTTTTAACACTGTCAAAACACATTAAATAATGTATAGACTATAATCTATAGTTAACCCTATATTCACACACTCACAATACATTGAACAATACATTGAACACTGTCTATTTTATTTGACAGTTTTTCTCTAAACCAAAGCCCCCAAAAGGGTACTACATCTATGGAGATGTTGGTAAGTAGTAGCTGTATAATATCCATCTTTGTGCTGCCACTTTAGCATTACATTTATGATATTTCCCTTTTTGACTACATTGCACATTTGAAACAATGAATTATCATTCAGTTTTTCTCTGTTTTATAGGCACAGGGAAAACGATGGTTATGGACATGTTCTACTCATACGTGGAGACAGAGAAGAAAAAGAGGGTCCATTTCCACGGCTTCATGTTAGATGTACATAATAGTAGGTTAAGTTGTGTCGCTAAATGACGATTGACATGACTTGTTGATCATACTTAATGTCAATAATGAGTTGAGCAATAGATTCAGATTGATTGATTGAACTGAGATCTATGAGCAGGTCCAGAGTCAACTCAATCTTTGTTCTTTTACTTATTGTATTTAGGGATACATCGCCTTAAAAAGAGCCTGCCAAAAAGGAAAGCTGGGAGGATGGCTAAAGTCTATGACCCGATTGCGCCAATAGCAGAGGAGATCAGTGAAGAGGCCTGTCTGTTGTGCTTTGATGAGTTTCAGGTAAGGTCCGGGGGATATTCCTCTTACTCTTCCGGGGGAAAGGAGGGCAACCTCCCCAACTCCGTCTAGCAACTAGCCTCTGTGTAAAAAGAAAAGAGTACAACTCTTAGCGGTGGATCACTCGGCTCGTGCGTCGATGAAGAACGCAGCTAGCTGCGAGAACTAATGTTATACCTTCATTTTATAATTGTACAAAATCATCTGAATAGCGTTAGCTAATGTATGGATGTGATAATGAGGAATCCTGTTTTAGCCAAAACCTGTTTTAGTTGGACTAATAAAGTTATATTCTATTCTATGCATGGTTCCCAGTATTGGAAGCATGAAAATATAACAGGATATAACTATATGAGTGAATTGGTTGTAAATTCATTCCACAGGTGACAGACATTGCAGATGCCATGATTCTGAAACAGCTCTTTGAAAACCTCTTTAAGAATGGGGTTGTTGTAGTGGCCACGTCCAACCGGCCCCCAGAGGGCAAGTAGAATATTACATCACAAAACAAATACCTTGTTGAGCTGCGTTCAGCACAATCCATAGAGGACAATCTATACTGATCTAACCAGACCTATTCCGCTCTTCTAGATTTGTACAAGAACGGACTACAGAGGGTCAACTTTGTGCCATTTATTGCTGTGTTGAAGGTAAATAAGAAATACATTTCTGATTTCTTTTGTATATAAGACAAATGTATTCTACTGTATTTTAGTCAATGGCACGCTGACATTGCTCATCCTAATATTTATATATTTTTTAATTCCATTCTTTTACTTTTAGATTTGTGTGTATTGTTGTGAATTGTTAGATACTAGTGCACTGTTGGCGCTAGGAACACAAGCATTTCGCTACACCCGCAATAACATCTGCTAAATATGTGTATGTGACCAATAAAATGTGATTTGATTTGAAAACGTACAGGCAAGGTTTGTCTTACGGTAGTCTGCCTCTTACATGCAGAACTATTGCCAAGAGCTTCGTCTGGACTCTGGGATAGACTACCGCAGAAGAAACAGACCCTCAGCTGGGAAACTGTACTTCCTGTAAGAACTGCATGGTGCAAACCATGGATACAGCCATGAGGCATTTCAATACTCAAATTACTAGGTTATATTTGGTAGTATTTATTTTAGTATGGAACTCTTTCTTTCAAGCCAATTTGTGTTTGTTCAGTATAGTTTCATGTTTTAAATAATGTGGTTCATCATATTTTGCTATGTTACCCTTTTTCGACACAGCTCAAGTGAACCTTGTGTTGAGGCAATACTGGACAAGATGTTTGACGAGCTGGCCTTCAAACAGAACGACAGTAAGATGCTCATGTTGTCATTGAGTGTAGATAAAGAGGGATCGATGGAGCGATCTGTAATTATAGGTGCAAGATATGAACATAACATTCTGTATTAATGGTATACTTAATAATATATTGAGCTTCATTGTGTTCATCATGTTGAGTTTATTACTTGTAATTTAGCTAAACCAGATTTTCTTTCTCTAGTAACACGGCCAAGGACTCTGAAACTGCTAGCCAGGGAGGTCAGTCTTATGAAAACCTGTGGGACCATAGCAGACTGTACCTTCGAGGAGCTGTGTGATAGAGTAAGTGACCACACCAGACTGTACGTTTAACTGTACGTCCTGTGTTACTTAGTTGGTAAGAGAGTTGTGGGTTCAATTCCCACAGGGATCACATAGACATACTAAATATAGTGAGCTCCAACAGTATTGGGACAGTGACACATTTGTTGTTTTTGGCTCTGACCTACTATGAGGTTAAAGTGCAGAATGTCAGCTTTAATTTGAGGGTATTTTTTAAAATACATATCAGGTCAACCGTTTAGAAATTACAGCACTTTTTTTCCAGATTATTTTGTGTCCAATAGAAATTAATGGTAAATTATGTATTGTCATTTTGGAGACACTTTTATTGTTAATAAGAATATAATGTTTCTAAACACTTCTACATTAATGTGGATGCTACCATGATTACAGATAGTCCTGAATTAATTGTGAATAATGAGTGAGAAAGTTACAGATGCACAAATATCATACCCCCAAGACATGCTACCCTCTCACCATTACAATAACAGGGGAGATTGTCTTGGGGGTATGATATTTGTGCATCTGTAACTTTCTCACTCATTATTCACAATTAATTCAGGACTATCTGTAATCATGGTAGCATCCACATTCACGTAGAAGTGTTTAGAAACATATTATATTCTTATTTACAGTAAAAGTGACTCAAATGACACACTACATTATTTACCATTCATTTCTATTGAGCACAAAATAGTCTGAAACAAACAGCAAACGCATCCAACAAATTTGTAGAGTCACAAGCTTGATGTAATCATTGTGTGCTGAGAAAATTGGACCAAATATTACACTTTTGACTACTTTAATACATGTAAGTGAATTTGTCCCAATACTTTTCGTTCCATTGAATGGGGAGAGTAAATTAAGTGCTGCAGCCTCTAAACGGGTCACCCGATAGGGATGAAAATACCCTCAAATTAAAGCTGACGGTCGGCACTTTATCCTCATAGTCATTGTATCGTTTCAAGTCCAAAGTGCTGAGTACAGAGCCAAAACAACAAAACATATCACTGTCCCAATACCTTCGGGAACTCACTGTATATATGCACTCCCTGTACTGTAAGGGTCATACTTATACATGATGTGTTTTGTGTTCTAGCCATTGGGTGCCAGTGACTACTTGGAGATCTCCAGGCAGTTTGATACTGTATTCATCAGGAACATTCCCCTGCTCACTATGAACAAGAAGACTCAAGCGAGACGCTTGATCACGCTTATAGATGCCTTCTATGACCACAAGGTAACATTACAAACCACTTTAGTTTTAATTTATGTTATTTATTTGCACCTAATAAGAAACAAAATCAACAAGCATAATCGTACAGGGAGGGTGAAAAGAGGGCTTTATTTCTAAGCTTGAGGCTGGATCATTTTAATATGGTATGGTTTATACGGAAACTTTGTCTGTGCGCCATAAATTCTTATCTCACATCTTCTATTATTGTAACACATTGTTATTGTTTTTTGAGACTATCCTTTGATATTAGTGTGCTTTTTATATGTACCGCTGAGGTTGTTTGATTAGCATTGTTGGAAGCACTTGTTTTCTTTTTTTGAGTTGCTTAAAACTAGACTGGTCCCAGTTTTAGGACCAGGCTTGATGAGAACAACCAGTGTCAGTAAATGTCTCATCCTGGGTCCCCCAGGTACGAGTGGTGATTCTGGCCGATCACCCTCTGGATGACATCTTTGTACACGACGGAGATCACGAACACCACCATCATGAACTCATGGATGATCTCAACCTAAAAAAGGTACGAATTGCAGCCAAATACTCCCAACTTTATATTCTTGGTCTCTAACTTAGGTAGAGAGTATATGACCTACAATATACTGAGTGTACGAAACATTAGGATATTGAGTTGCACCCCATTTTGACCTCAGAACAGCCTCAATTCGGTTGGGGCAAGGTGTTGAAAGCCTTCGACAAGGATGCTGGCCCGTGTTGACTCCAATGCTTCCCACAGTTGTCAAGTTGGCTGGAGGTCCTTTGGGTGGTGGACCATTCTTGATACACACAGGAAACTGTTGAGCGTGAAACCCCCAGCAGCGTTGTAGTTCTTGACACACACAAACTGGTGCGCCGGGCATCTACTACCATACCCCGTTCAAAGGCACTTAAATCTTTTGTCTTGCCCATTCACCCTCACATGGCACAAATACACAATCTATGTTTCAATTGTCTCAAGGCTTAAAAATCCTTCTTTAACTTGTCTTCTCCCCTTCATCTACACCAGGGTCTCCTAACAGGTTGATCGCAGCCCACCTTTGAGTAGCTCGCTAAACAATTCTGAAAGTATATGCAATTTTCAAGTACTCCACCGTAAACTGTCATTAACAAATATAATTTGTATCTATTATTTGTTATTTTCAAACTTTCACATTAAATGAGCAGTAGCAATACAGAATCATCACTAGACTGGTGCCTTAGAAGGCATATTCTTTACTCACTAGATGCACAATTAAAGGGCCAGATGCGCAATTAAAGGGAATTCCCTTCAGTCTTCCAGAATGAAGAAAAATGTGTCTTCTAATGTGATTTAAGCATTGACATGGACTCAGAACATCCTATTTAGTTGTTTCTCTATGAACAATTGTAATTTTGAGAGTGAAAGACCAAAAAATCTAGAACCAGAAAAAATAAATAAAAATAATTTGGGAAAATATAAAACAATTTGGGGGGGAAATCACAGATTTTATAGGTCCCCCTTAGTTGTTTATTAACCATTTATTTTACCAGGTATATTGACAGTACATAGTGCACTACTTTCTCTGGTACACTGGTACACTAAAGACACGGGAGAAGAGAATAATGTGATTATTTGAAAGTTAGAAAAGTATCTTGTGACATGTTTTATTTTTTTAAAGTAGTTCTCATGCTAGAAATGGTTGGAGACCCCTGATCTACACTGATTGAGGTGGATTTAACAGGTGACATCAGTAAGGGATCATAGCTTTCACCTAGTTATGGAAAGAGCAGATGTTCCCAATGTTTTGTACACTATGACCTTCTGTTTGTTGACTTCTCAGCTTCTCTCCAAACCTGCTTTGTTCTCAGACTTTAGGAAAACACCAAAAAAGACCAAACACTTTCACTAATGGTGTTTTTCTATTGAATGCATTTACACCCTCATGTGTTGTTCCTGGATCAGGATGCAGCCAGTGAGTTGTCTATCTTCAGTGGAGCAGAGGAGATCTTTGCCTTCCAAAGGACAGTGTCTCGCCTCACTGAGATGCAGACCGAAGAGTACTGGCTGCAAGGGGACAGGAGCACCATCACCACGTAGCTGTACTGTACCCCTCATCAACCCTCTAAACCCTTCACTACCTGCAAGGACAGTGAAAACCACCTCACCAGTACAGACTATCAGTTAATTTGACGGGATCAGTTTGAGCATGGCGAGGCGCAGAATCACTAATCATGATCACATATAATAAGTGTGGTGATTTGTAGATCAGTGATTCTACGCCGTCCGACTGCAAAGTAGTCCGTCTCAAACATGCACATACACTACCACGAGGGACTCCAAACAATGTAATATATTTATTATACTAAGGAAGTATGACTTCAAGCCTTTATGATTTTACTTTGCCATTGCACTTTACAAACTGACCATATTGTACAGAATATTTTAAGTTAAACCTTTATCTGTGGAGTTCTTTCTATACTGTACACATACGGTAGATAGGGTAAATTGTATGAATGGTGTTTGCAAAAAAGTTAAATGAAATCCACTTATACAAATGGAACTACTGGTTCAAGATACATTTGTTTATTTTATTGATATCTTATGATGGAAAGGATTGTCTATTTTAATAAGTGATGTACTGTATTATTTTATTGAGAAGATCATAGAGAGTGATGACTACAGTATGGTTCATACGGATGTATGTAAGGCTGTTTGTCTCTGATGTTGAAAGCAACATCCTGCCTTCTTCATGGTTTTGAAGTTTTATTTAGCAAACAAATGACTGTAACCTGAGTGCCAGCCTATGCTGTGCTGTCATGCCACCTCTTTGTCACTCATTGTCATGTCAAATAATTGGAGTGGGAATGAGTACAAACATCTAGGATCAGGCTAGGAAACACAGATTACTGGGCACAATTGTGTAGTTTGACATGACATATACTTTATGACCAGAAGTATGTGGACATCTGCTCGTCAAACATCTCATTCCAAAATCATGAGCATTAATATGGAGGTGGTCCTCCCCTTTGATGCATTAACAGCCTCCACTCTTCTGGTAAGGCTTTCCACTAGATGTTGGAAGATTGCTGAAGGGACTTGCTTCCATTTAGCCGCAAGAGCATTAGTGAGGTTGGGCACTGATGTTGGGCGATTAGGCCTGGCTCGCAGTTGGTGTTCCAATTCATCCCAAAGGTGTTAGATGGGGTTGAGGTCAGGGCTCTGTGCAGGCTAGTCAAGTTCTTCCACACAGATCTCGAACAAACCATTTCTGTATGGAACTCGCTTTATGCACGGGGGCATTGTCATGCTGAAACAGGAAAGGCCCTTCCCATAACTGTTATCACAAAGTTGGAAGCACAGAAGCGTCTAGAATGCTGTAGCGTTAAGATTTCCCTTCACTGGAACAAAGGGACCTAGCCCGAACCATGAAAAACAGCCCCTGACCATTATTCCTCCTCCACCAAACTTTACAGTTGGCACTATAGATTCGGGCAGGTTGCGTTTTCCTGGCATCCGCCAAACCCAGATTAGTTAGTCGGACTGCCAGATGGTGAAGCGTGATTCATCACTCCAGAAAACGCGTTTCCACTGGTGGCGGGCTTTAAGCCACGCCAGCCGACGTTGATCTTAGGCTTGTGTACGGCCCATTTCATGAAGCCCCTGACTAACAGTTATTGTGCTGACGTTGCGTCCAGAGGCAGTTTAGAACTCGGTAGAGTGTTGCAACCGAGGACAGATTCACTTCGGCACCCGGCAGTCCCGTTCTAATGGCTTTTATGGCTTACCACTTCGCGGCTCAGCCATTGTTGCTCCTAGACGTTTCCACTTCACAATAACAGGTATTGTAGATATTTGATCGTAGAGTAGTGGCCCGAGGGAACACCTAATGTGTTATGAAATGTCATGTAATATTTCAAATTGCGTATGACCCCAGGAAGAGTATGGGGATCCTTAATAAATACAAACAACACTTATAGTTGACCGGGGCAGCTCTAACAGGGCAGAAATGTGAAAAACTGACTTGTTGGAAAGGTGGCATTCTATGTGCTACGTTGAAAGTCACTGTGCTCTTCAGTAAGACCATTCTACTGCCAATGTTTGTCTATGGAGATTGCATGGCTGTGTGCCCGATTTTATACACCTGTCAGCAACGGGTGTGGCTGAAATAGCCGAATCCACTCATTTGAAGGGGTGTCCACATACCTTTCTATATATAGTGTATCTTTACTGTGTAGTACCATGTGTAATTTTGCCCTCCATGATCATAATAGTATTATAATTATTATTTGCAATACCAAGTAAGTACCTTTTTGTAATTATGCAGAATTATTGTATTAAATGTCTTGGTATGTTGCCTTTACTTGAAACGTTCCAACCTGTCAATGTGATGCAATACAGTGAGCGTGTCACTTTAACGCCGATTCCTTCAATGCAATCCAGGGGGCAGGTCTTTTCTTTCATCTGGGACTATACAGTACTAGTAGCCAGCTGGAGATGGCCTTGGAGGTTGTGCTTGTGGTGTGCACCGCTGCTCGGGATGAGGAGAGGGAGCAGAATCACAAGCAGAGCGAATGTTTTATTAATTCGACATGCAACATTGTGTAAGTAGCTGAACTCTTCATTTGTTGCAAATGCTGAAAATAATTTCTCGATGGTAAACCAGTAGCTCACTGGAGGCAGGGAATGAAAGCTCTCGGCGGTGCTCATAGCTACACGGTTAATAAAGGATTTGGGAAGGAAATGGTCAAGATGGCAGCTCCATTTGGAATGTGAAGGTGTGGATTCTTATCGCTAGCGAGCAATTTTTTTTTTAATGTAACCCGCATATTGGAAATAGTAAACAAACACGGAACGCTGTTGATTGTATACAGTAGCTAGCTAACGTTATTCTAGAGGGTGCGCTACACGCCATTCCCAAGATAGGTGATGGAATTCTGTTGGATCACTTAAAATGTCGTATGTATAATAAATCAATTTGTTTACAGACAGACGCTGCAGTAATAAATTCACATGAAACAATGGCCTTTTGAATCGCGCGATCATCAGAGAAAAGACAGTCGACGGGACGCACGTGGAGTTCAATCATCTGGAGGTGTGGAATGTGGACCGTGGACACATTTGACTCATTATGCATGCTTTAAATGAGTCTGGTGATTGATTGCTAATATTATGCATGATAACCAAACGAATAATAGCCTATTATTAATGGAATGCAACTTTGTTGATCAGTGTATACCGAATACAAGCAAGAAACCAAGGAGAGGAATATGGCTGGAGTATCACACAATGAACCACTCTCTCAGGATATTGACATCGATCCAGACTTTGAGCCCCAGAAACGACCAAGGTCTTGCACCTGGCCTCTGCCTCGACCAGAGTCCAATGCAGGGAAGCCCGAATCAAACGATGACAGCATCCCCGAGGAAGAGGATGATGATGTCACAGCACCCAGCAGCTCTAGCTCTTATACTGCCAATAATGTGAATGGTGGCATAGCCATACATCAGAACACAAAGAACTCTTCTAAACACCCATGCTTCACCACCACCACTAAGGAAGAAGTACTAAATCCCACTTCCAAAGAGGGGAATGACGTCGATGGGTCCTCCTTGTCCACACAGACGCATGCTGTCTCAGCTCTCAATGGCCTGGCCTCCCAACCTAGGAAGTCTTCAGCTAGGAGGAATGCCTGGGGGAACTACTCCTATGCGGACCTCATCACCCAGGCCATAGAGAGCTCCCCGGACCAGAGGCTGACATTATCCCAGATCTATGAGTGGATGGTGAGGTCTGTCCCTTACTTCAAGGACAAAGGAGACAGCAACAGCTCTGCAGGCTGGAAGGTGAGCAGCAGGGTGACATCACTGATATGGGATGATGCTTTCAGTAATAACACTGTAACAAAGGCTGTGTGAGTGAGCCCATGTCTTCTTAGTGTGCACTGTCATCTGCAGGTGGCATCTGAGTTGATAAAGATATACAATGCTTTCACTTGGAGTTAATCTGTTTTAGGTAGGCTACATACTGTACATATTGTAGTGAGGGGACACTCGGGGTATTCAATCACACACATACCAAGGACCACAGTATGTTTTTTGGTATAAAGTCTTCCTCCATCTAGACCAGGGATAGGGGTGGGGGCCACAAAAGCTCAACTCATTAGGAGCCGCAAGTGGCTTGCGGGTCTGCTTACCCACATCCATACCCACACGTAGTCAGAGCCGGCCCTATTCTATTGGGGGCCCCACGTGAAATTTGTTGCGAGTAGTGTCCCCCCCCTTGACAGCGGAGATAAAATAAATAACTATATTGTTTTTAGAGTATATTTCCTGCAATTCTACACGGGACGTAGAGAAAATGTTTTAGTTTTTAAAGCAAGTTTGCTGCAATTCTACACATTTTGCCATGGGGCAGAGAGAACAATGTGCAGTTTTAAAGCTAATTTCCTGTAATTCCTGGGGTTATATGGCCTGGGGTGATAGTGTTCTTATAGGTGCTACACATAAAAATGTATTTCAGAAAATGTCCATAATATATATCTGCCGCTAATAGTGGAATGATAGTGTTTCATAGTGTTACTTACCCACCAGTGTTGGGATTGGCTGTGATATTCGCCTATTGAGTTCTCCCGCTGGATTGGCATCTGTTGTCATACTGAGAAAAGCTGTTCTGACTTTGTGGCTGTGTTATCTAGTGGAAATCGCTGTCATTTCCTTGTTGCAAAAATTCTACACTGTTTGCTCAAATTCAGTTTATCTGAGATAACAAGCACTAATAGTGCTTGTTATCATTGTACCATCTAAATCGCTATGAAATATATATTTTCAGTAACAAATATCGTTTTTACAGTTTGAAGCTGGTGGACCAAAACTGAAACCCAACAAATTTTCAAACAACTATAAAAACGATATATTTTTGTTATTGAAAAGATATTTCACAGCGATTTAGATGGTACAATGATAACAAGCACTGCATAGTGTAGGGTTTCTCACAGAAACTGAAATTGAGCGAACAGTGGCGGGTAAGTAATACTGTAAAACAATATCATTCCACTATCAGCGGCAGATATATTATGGACATTTTCTGGAATTACAATGCATACAAAAAAAATGATAACCAGCTGGGATTGGAAAGTGTGTGGCTGCCTGATAGAAACAAGGGATGCCCCATGCAGATATCACTATTGCATGAGGCCCCTCCTGAGTGTAGCCAACACCAACCTTGTCACCCGGCCTATGACAGTGCTGTAATAGAAGCAGATGCATACATACACTGTCATTCAACCCTCTTGATGAAGACCATTCAGAGAAAGCTGGACAATCAGATGCTGTCTCGAGTTTAGGACAGAACCATATAGGCCTACACTATGGCTCTGGTTTAGGAGACTTAGGTTATATACTGTCAGCCTGGGTCCAAACCCGAATTGTTCAGTTTCACTTTACGCTACTCGTACTGTAACACTGAGTGGAGAGTTCCTCTGACTGACACTGTCTTATCAGAGTATTTGCATGTAGAAGAGGCCCTCTGGCCTGCAGGGGATCTCGGCTCAATGTAACAAATTACAACAAACACTTTTCTTGTAAGGAAATATTTGTCAGCAGTTGAAAATTAAACATTTTAATGAAATTAAAACACATTTAGGGTGACCAATTGTAATGTTAGTGGAAGTTTAGGTTGGTGTCCTTTTGATCTGTGTTTATTCATCCGAGCAGTTTTCAGTGACATAATCGGAAACAAAGGCGCAGTTAAACACATTTGTTTCCCAAATGGCATCGTCTTTCCTTTTATAGTGCATTTGTTTTTACTAGGGTCCCGTAGGGTCTGGTCACTACAGTATGTAGGGGAAGAAGGGGGCTCCCGGGTGGCGCAGTGGTCTAGGGCACTGCAACGCTAGCTGCGCCACCAGAGTCTCTGGGTTCGCGCCCAGGCTCTGTCGCAGCCGGCCGCGACCGGGAGGTCCGTGGGGCGACGCACAATTGGCCTAGCGTCGTCCGGGTTAGGGAGGGTTTGGCGGGTAGGGATATCCTTGTCTCATCGCGCTCCAGCGACTCCTGTGGCGGGCCGGGCGCAGTGCGCGCTAACCAAGGGGGCCAGGTGCACGGTGTTTCCTCCGACACATTGGTGCAGCTGGCTTCCGGGTTGGAGGCGCGCTGTGTTAAGAAGCAGTGCGGCTTGGTTGGGTTGTGCTTCGGAGGACGCATGGCTTTCGACCTTCGTCTCTCCCGAGCCCGTACGGGAGTTGTAGCGATGAGACAAGATAGTAATTACTAGCGATTGGATACCACGAAAATTGGGGAGAAAAGGGGGTAAACATTATTATTATTATTTTTTTTTTGTATGTAGAAAGACAACAGCCAATGAAGGTAGTTATTTTCCTTTCATTTCTCCCGAGTGGAGATACTTCTTCATCCACCTTTTCCCATTTTATGAGTATTGTTTTTCCTGGGGAGTATTCATTAGTTCAGGTAGTCCCTCTCATCAGAGGCCTCTCTTCTAGTGCCCTTATAACCTGGTGGTTAAAGGGATAGTTCCGGATTTTGGCTATGAAGCAAACGTGAAGGAAGTTAGAGGTAGTTTCGCACAAAGACTGGTGGCATGCTAGCTGTAGCCGAAGACTACCCGTCTCTGCGCTAAGCAAGTTAGCATTGGCTCGCAAAACTACCCCTAACTTCCTTCATACTGGATGCAGAGACATAAAAATGGTATCTATTAGTTCATCTGAGTCTTGGGAGGTAGATAGATCTTCATTGCTAAAATCCTGAAATATCCCTTTAAGCCTATAATTTTGGTCCGCAAAGGGCTCTCTCTGTCTGGTCTGTTGTCTCTTGCCTCTGTTTGATTCTGGGTATTAGTTTGGCCTGGAAAACCAATCCATCCGTCATGGAATCGAGTCTAATGAAAGCTTCAGCTTTGCTGGATTTAAATGGAAAAAAGAGGTTTGGAAATAGAAATAGTCTAGGTTTGTAATCCTGTGCAACTGTTGGATAGAGGTTGGTGGGTCTAAAGAAATGGAATAATTAAAATGTTGGTGTTTTATTTTTATTTAACATTTATTTAACTAGGCAAGTCAGTCAAATTCGAATTTACAATGACAGTCAAACCCTAACCCGGAAGATGCTGGGCCAATTGTGCGGCGCCCTATGGGACTCCCAGTCACGACCGGTTATGATACAGCCTGGAATCGAACCAGGGTCTGTAGTGATGCCTCTAGCACTGAGATGCAGTGCCTTAGACCGCAACGCCACTAGGATCATTACTATGATAATGATCATAGTTATAACAATAAATCAATAACGAGGGTCTTATTCTGGTGACACGGGCTGTGTCCGAATACCCATACTTGCGTCCTCAATAGTAGGCTGTTTGAATATGTGAAAAAATAAAGCTTAATAGTATACGACATTTTGAGAATCAAATATACTTTTAATGCCTGGACGTCATACTCGTTTCGGCTTTGACAACAGCTGATCAATTAGATATGGGGATGTGCTACCAAAATCAACTAATCAATCAATCAATCAATCAATTTTATTTTATATAGCCCTTCGTACATCAGCTAATATCTCGAAGTGCTGTACAGACACCCAGCCTAAAACCCCAAACAGCTAGTAATGCAGGTGTAGAAGCACTAATAGCGTGAAACAACGCAATGATGCATTCTCAGTATGCAAATATAGAATGTTTTAATAGTATGTGACATTTCGAAAATCAAGTATGGTTAAAATCCCAGGGTGTTATACTCATTCCGGCTCGTCATCTAGTAGAATTCGATGCACACTTTTCCACCGTGCATTGGAAGAGGTGGGCTGCAAGTTCTCTTCAAGTAGCAAACAACAAAACTAGGCTACTTAATTGGGAAGATGTCCAAAGCTTCTTTGGTGGTTTTCAAATGTAGGCTAAGTAGTTTTTGTTCTCCTTAAAATGATCACAAGTATTGCATCTTTGGAAACATTCTTAAAAAAAAAAAAATACAAATCCCAAATTGGATTACTAGTTTCTCACTGAAGTGTTATTTGTTCCCTTGGCCTTCGTCAGAGCTTTAAAACAAAATACTAAACCATCTTTTGATTTCTGAATCTGTCGGCACCGGGGACTCGGGAAATGGCTGCTTTTGAGTTGAACATGTGAATTGTTTTAGTTTTGTTGGCTAGTCTACCTATTTTGTTTATGGATCAAGCCTTAGCAGTCATTTTGATCTCGTTCCCAATAATTAGTGCGTTAGTTTATTATGTTGCTGTCCAGCGGTTCTGAATTTCTGTGAACTAGCCTTTTGATTTGAACATTTAGAATAGTTTTGGTGTGTGTACTAGGCTATTTGATTTCATATAAATGTTACAGCACTTTGGTATCACTAAATATGTCGAAATGGAACTAAATGATCTGTTTGACTTCAGCACTTTTTAAATGGGATAGATGGGCTATATGGTCTACGGTGTAGGTCAAATGTTATAGGCAGACTGAGTAGGCCTATAACTAACCTATTCTATTCAGAGTTTAGGCTGGTTAATGCGATATATGTCTGTTGAATTTGCACTCGGCCCCTCCGCACCTAAGCCAATCAGGAGCCGCTACTGCGTTGTTGCCATGGAATACTGCATACTTTTTACTAAACGGTACGTGCTAAATAGTATGCGCCAATGAGTAAATAGCATGCCGTTTTAAGTATGGTATTCGGACACGGCCCTGATGATCGTTGTTTGACAAATAAAAATATTGTTATCCATAATATCTCCATGTAGATATTTGGTATTTTATTAGGATCCCCATTAGCTGTTGCCAAAGCAGCAGCTACTCTTCCTGGGGTCCACACAAACCATGAAACATAATACAGAACATCAATAGACAAGGACAGAACTACATTAAAAAAAAATAAAGGCACATGTAGCCTACACATCAGTGCATACACACAAACTATCGAGGTCAAATAGTGGAAAGGCGTTGTGCCGTGAGGTGTTTAAAAAATAAAAATAAAAAAAATAAAAAACAGGTTTGCTGTTTATTTGAGCAATATGAGATGGAAGGAAGTTCCATGCAATAAGGGCTCTACATAATACTACGCTTTCTTGAATTTGTTCTGGATTTGTGGATTGTGAAAAGACCCCTGGTGGCATGTCTGGTGGGATAAGTGTGTGTCAGAGCTGTGTGTAAGTTGACTATGCAAACAATTTGGAATTTTAATCACATTAATGTTTCATATAAAAAGAAGTGATGCAGTCAGTCTCTCCTCAACTCTTAGCCAAGAGAGACTGGCATGCATAGTATTTTTATCAGCCCTCTGATTACAATGAAGAGCAAAATGTGCCGCTCTGTTCTGGGCCAGCTGCAGCTTAACTAGGTCTTTCCTTGCAGCACTGGACCACACGACTGGACAATAATCAAGATACGACAAACTAGAGCCTGCAGGACTTGCTTTTTGGAGTGTGTTGTCAAAAAAAGCAGAGCATCTCTTTATTACGGCCAGACCTCTCCCCATCTTTACAACCATTGAATCTATATGTTTTGACCATGACAGTTTACAATCTAAGGTAACGCCAAGTAATTTAGTCTCCTCAACTTGTTCGACAGCCACACGATTCATTACCAGATTCAGCTGAGGTCTAGAACTTAAGGAATGATTTGTACCAAATACATGGCTCTTAGTTTTGGAGATGTTCAGGACCAGTTTATTACTGGCCACCCATTCCAAAACAGACTGCAACTCTTTAAGGGTTTCAGTGACTTCATTAGCTGTGGTTGCTGATGTGTATATGGTTGAATCATTAGCCTACCCGCGCTGTACCTGTGAGCTGTTAGGGCGCAGGTGTGCCAATACCAGAGTAGGCACCTTTTCTATTTAACGCAACAGTTTTTGACCGCTATCGGTAGAGTTTAAAATGCGATAAAAACACATTGAACTTTACATTTTTATTCGGTACCTGAAAACTTAAGCGAGAAAGTGCACACAATGTACTATGTCATCACGCACTGATATTTATCCACAACAAGTCAGTTTGGTGGAAACCCACCACTGGTGGGAAAATGAGCATACTTTCTTTATGCAGATTTATGAATATTCACATGAAAGTCTGTCACCAATTGGATGGGAACCTAGCTAGTCATGGAAATAGTCACGCAACAAACCACTTATGATTACTTGTGGGTGGCTCACACTGTTAAGGCGTCCGCATGCTTCCCAGCCGAAACAGTTCAGAAGAGTTTGTGTATATGTTATGACGTCATTTTGTGACATTTTAGTTCGTTTAGGACATCGGTAAGGTTTTTTTTGTTACTGTTAGGGCACACAGAATTTTTTTCTTGAGGCAAGCCAAAGTCGGTTGCCGAATTCTACGACCCTTCGTCGGTGATTGGTCAACAGTAGGGATTCTTCAATAAAGTCTTTGTGATTCAACGAGAGAGATTTTTTAATTGAGAAATACTGCACCAAACATCTTATGTAAAATTGTGTGGTTATGATCTTGGCAAAAATGTCAAAATTACAGATTTATTGAGTTGGATTCATTCTAATTATTTTGAGGAAGTGTATGCTGGCTACGGCGTCTCAAAATGGACAAACAGTACTATTGACGCTTTTTTTCTAGTTTTTCAAACGACGATTCGGCTTGCCTCCAGCCAAACTGAAGCATGCTGACGGCTTTAGAGATCACCATTTAGGTCTTAGTTTCAATAGGTTAGTTCTATTCTTCTATTGACACTATATATCTGGTACAGTAGTATACTGATACTCTGTACACATAGGAAGAGGTTTAGACTGCATATTAGGGAGGGGTTTAGCCTATAGTTCTATGGTCAGTAGTTCATCTCAGCTATTAGACAGTGTGGCATTAAGGAATATAAGATTTAGACTGTCTATCTGTATCGGCTGAGCTGGTGCAAGGTCGGTGCATTATGTCCTTTATGAAGAGTGGTTTGGGGCTAATCGTTGACGTTGTTAATCTATACAGTAGGTAATTCGGCTCCCACTTTGATAATAACGCTATGTTTTATGCCATACATTAGTGCTTCTGTTCAACCTTGAATATACTTTTATTTAGCCCTGCAGTCAACCCAACATGTTTCATACATAACTTACCTATTTAGTGCACATTTGTTCTGAAACATTTTGTTTGTAAGTCTTATTTTTTACGGAATGGATGCATTATGCCAGGTTGCTAGGCAATGCACCCTTTGCTGTAGCTATTGTCCTGGTACAGTGTTATGGGTCTACCTACTATGGTTAGTTTACAATCAATGGGAGTCTTGCCATTGGCTGCTGTGCTCCATACCTCCATCTTTTTTTTTTTTTGGCTGGTGGCCCGAGCACAAGAATCAGAATCAGCTGACTGGAAACTATGTAGGTCAATGTGTAGCAGTAAGAGGGAGTGAGAGATGGGACCGAGAGAGATTGATAGCGAGGGAGAAATAGAGGGTGTCTGAGGGAGAGACGGGGATGATGTGAGCGGGGCGAGAAATAGAGGGGGAAGAGGCGTGCTGCTGGTTTACTCTGGATCTGGCGTTGCTTTGTGTAGACTGGAAGAATTCTGGTGTCTGTGTCGGTTTGTCTCTCTGTCTTCACAAGGAGGCTTTGGTCAAAGGCTGCTACCGGCTGCTGCTGTTGTATGACAGAGTGGGGGAAGGGAGCGCCGCAGTGGGTGCTTCTAGTTCTGTCTTTTTACAGAAAGCACTGCATATTGGGCTCCCACTGCATCTCAGTGCTAGAGGCGTCACTACAGACCCTGGTTCGATTCCAGGCTCTATCACAACTGGCCATGATTGGGAGTCCGGCGCACAATTAGCCCACTGTCGTCCGGGTTTGGGCCAGGTTAGGCTGTCATTGTAAATAAGAATTTGTTCTTATTAACTGACTTGCCTAGTTAAATAAAGGTTAAAAAAATATATATTTTTCTAAAAATATAGAGATCACATTCTACTTGCAATTATACATGGGAAAATACAAATAATACAACAATGTATAGATTTAGATCTGAATGAGGTAGGTTTGTGTAACCTAATCAGCTAAATTGATACAGCAGAGTATTGCGATATCTTGACTCCAAGTATCAAAAATAATTGATGATGATAATAATAAGTAGTTAACTCTAGCTAGCGCTAGTCAGCTGTACCTGTGCCAAAACTCCAGAATTTCTCGTTCTCTAGCTTGTTCTCTATCTTCTTTTCTTTTTAAAATGGTGAGCCAGCACGTTTCCAGCACTTTTTTAATATCTATGTCTGATCACAACTCGTTTTCTCATGGCTCTCTCTTGTCCCTCTGCAGCAGACATGGTGTGCAATATCTTTGGCAGTATTGTACAGTTGAAGTCGGAAGTTTACATACACCATAGCCAAATACATTTAAACTCAGTTTTTCACAATTCCTGACATTTAATCCTAGTAAAAATTCCCTGTCTTAGGTCAGTTAGGATCACCACTTTTATTTTAATAATGTGAAATGTCAGAATAATAGTAGATAATTATTTATTTCAGCTTTTATTTCTTTCATCACATTCCCAGTGGGTCAGAAGTTTACATACACTCAATTAGTATTTGGTAGCATTGCTAGCATTGCTACCCAAGTTAAACAATTTAAATTGTTTAACTTGGGTCAAACGTTTCGGGTAGCCTTCCACAAGCTTCTCACAATAAGTTGGGTGAGTTTTGCCCCATTCCTCCTGACAGGGATGGTGTAACTGAGTCAGGTTTGTAGGCCTCCTTGCTCGCACACACTTTTTCAGTTCTGCCCACAAATTTTCTATGGGATTGAGGTCAGGGCTTTGTGATGGCCACTCCAATATCTTGACTTTGTTGTCCTTAAGCCATTTTGCCACAACTTTGGAAGTATGCTTGGGGTCATTGTCCATTTGGAAGACCCATTTGCGACCAAGCTTTAACTTCATGACTGATGTTGCTTCAATATATCCACATCATTTTCCATCCTCATGATGCCATCTATTTTGTGAAGTGCACCACTCCCTCCTGCAGCAAAGCACCCCCACAACATGATGCTGCCACCGTGCTTCACGGTTGGGATGGTGTTCTTCGGCTTGCAAGCCTCCCCCTTTTTCCTCAACATAACTATGGTCATTATGGCCAAACAGTTCTATTTTTGTTTCATCAGACCAGAGAACATTTCTCCAAAAAGTTCGATCTTTGTCCCAAGGATCATTTGCTCCCAAGGATGAACCAGACTTGTGGAGGTCTACAATTGTTTTTCTGAGGTCTTAGCTGATTTCTTTTGATTTTTCCATGATGTCAAGCAAAGAGGCACTGAGTTTGAAGGTAGGCCTTGAAATGCATCCACAGATACACCTCCAATTAACTCAAATGATGTCAATTAGCCTATCAGAATCTTCTAAAGCCATGACTTCATTTTCTGGAATTTTCCAAGCTGTTTAAAGGCACAGTCAACTTAGTGTATGTAAACTTCGGACCCACTGGAATTGGGATACAGTGAAATAATCTGTATGTAATCAATTGTTGGGAAAATTACTTGTGTCATGCACAAAGCTATAGTTTGTTAACAAGAAATGTATGGAGTGGTTGAAAAATGAGTTTTAATGACTCCGACCTAAGTGAATGTGACCTTCCCGACTTCAACTGTATATAAAATGGCAGTATTGAATCGCAGTACATATAGAATCGTGAGAATCGCAATACATATCGTGTCAGCACCTACACTACCGGTCAAACGTTTTAGAACACCTACTCATTCAAGGGTTTTTCTTTATTTGTACTATTTTCTACATTGTAGAATAACATAAACACTATGAAATATGGAATCATGAAGTAACCAAAAAAGTGTTAAACAAATCAAAATATATTTTATATTTGAGATTCTTCAAATAGCCACCCTTTGCCTTGATGACAGCTTTGCACACTCTTGGCATTCTCAACCAGCTTCATGAGATAGTCACCTGGAATGCATTTAAATTAGCAGGTGTGTCTTGTTAAAAGTTAATATGTGGAATTTCTTTCCTCAATGCGTTTGAGCCAATCAGTTGTGTTGTGACAAGTTAAGGGGGTATACAGAAGATAGCCCTATTTGGTAAAAGACCAAGTCCATATTATGGCTAGAACAGCTCAAATAAGCAAAGAGAAACGACAGTCCATCATTACTTTAAGACATGAAGGTCAGTCAATACGGAACATTTCAAGAACTTTGAAAGTTTCTTCAAGTGCAGTCGCAAAAACTATCAAGTGCTATGATGAAACTGGCTCTCATGAAGACTGCCACATGAATGGAAGACCCAGAGTTACCTCTGCAACAGAGGATAAGTTCATTAGAATTACCAGCCTCAGAAATTGCAGCCCAAATAAATGCGTCACATAGTTCAAGTAACAGACACTTCTCAACATCAACTGTTCAGAGGAGACTGTGAATCAGGCCTTCATGGTCGAATTGCTGCAAAGAAACCACTACTAAAGGACACCAATAAGAAAAAGAGATTGGCTGGAAAGAAATTCCACAAATTAACTTTTAACAAGGCACACCTGCTAATTTAATTGCATTCCAGGGGACTACCTCATGTAGCTGGTTGAGAGAATGCCAAGAGTGTGCAAAGCTGTCATCAAGGCAAAGGGTGGCTATTTGAAGAATCTTAAATATAAAATATATTTTGATTTGTTTAACACTTTTTTTGTTACTACATGATTCCATATGTGTTATTTCATAGTTTTGATGCCTACACTATACAATGTAGAAAATAGTCAAAATAAAGAAAAACCCTTGAATGAGTAGGTGTTCTAARACTTTTGACCGGTAGTGTAGGTATAGTGATATCGTATCATGGGGTCCCTGCCAATTCCCAGCTTTACAGCTAACCACAGTCATACCCACAGAGGTTGGCATGTTGCAAAGTCTTATCAACCTTGCCAGGCTAAGTAAAAGAACGACTGATGAGTCGTGCATTAACAGTTCAGGAAAAGAGAAGCATGTTTCACTCCTGACTGGATGATAAAAGTGTGTCACTGCTTAGTTTAATCCTGTAATTGGCTTGGAGCGAGTCAGTGACCGAGGGGTTTTCGGGAAGTTTGATGTCAACAGACCAAAACATTGACCCATATTTAGATATAGACAGAACAGCCCACTGACCCATAGGAAAGAATAGGCCGGTTTGGTCAGTGATCTATCTCGCATCACAAATGTCCAGCTTTGCATAGTAGGCAGACGTATGCATATCAGATTTTGCTAGGCAAAATGGTAGAGGCACTTAGGACTACCCTTGAACACTGACACATATCCATACATCTCTCATTAACCCACCCCTCTCCAAGCCCTGGTGCTGCAGACCCAGAAATGACTTACTGCATTTTCTCCTCTCCCCTGCTCTCCTTTGCTTCGCTCTGTGGCAGGACTCCCTGTTAGTGTAACCTGAATGCACAGACAGACTCCAGCCCTTTTAATTTAGAAGCTACATGGTTGAGAATATCTCCAGGGAAATATGTTAGACCTTTTACAGCAGCAGACAGAAAATAGGTCACAGCTGCATTGGAATACTGTATCTCCCAGAATGAGACCCACACATTGCATAACTGCAGTGTAATAACCCGTGTGTGTATAGTATTGTTTTCTCCCTTTACTTTGCTTCTCAGCTTTATGTCCAGTGTGTATGTATGATTGAGCAGAGGCTTTTTTTTTTTTTTTTTACAGGGGTTAAGTCTCCATATAAAAAAATTTTGGGAGCAATTTTACCACCAAGAATCTTTAACATCAAAGACGATCCACAAATTTGCATCAGGGATTAAATCAATACTGCAAAATTCACATGCATTGGGCTCTTTCTCCATCGAAAACATGTTTTATGTATTGTTGCTCTTAAACCTGTGTAGTAACACTGTAATTAACAGGTAACAATATTTTATTAACCTCCTGTTAAAGTGTCACACAAAACTAACCCTTTCCTCTATCTCCAGAACTCCATCCGACACAACCTGTCTCTCCACAGTCGTTTCATGCGGGTGCAGAATGAAGGAACGGGGAAGAGTTCCTGGTGGATGGTCAACCCTGAGGGCGGGAAAGGCGGCAAAGCTCCACGACGACGGGCCGTATCCATGGACAACAGCAACAAGCTGATCAAAGGTGCTCGAGGCCGCGCCGCCAAGAAGAAAGCATCTCTAGGCCTACAGGCCGTCCAAGATGGCAGCTCCGAGAGTTTATCCTTATCCTCTAGCTTGTCCAAGTGGACAGGAAGTCCCA
This sequence comes from Salvelinus sp. IW2-2015, assembly GCF_002910315.2. Lineage (NCBI taxonomy): Eukaryota > Metazoa > Chordata > Actinopteri > Salmoniformes > Salmonidae > Salvelinus > Salvelinus sp. IW2-2015. The sequence goes on from NC_036849.1 coordinate 2,957,037, forward strand.
CGTCTCGCAGCAGCGACGAACTGGATGCCTGGACGGACTTCAGGTCTCGCACCAACTCCAACGCCAGCACAATCAGCGGGCGCCTTTCCCCCATCCTGGCCAACCCAGAGCTGGACGAGGCGCTGGATGACGACTCCATCTCTCCCCTCTCCCCCATGCTCTACTCCAGTCCCAGCAGTTTGTCTCCCTCCACCGGCCCCCTAGGTCTGGCCGACCTGGCCCTCACTATGAACCTCAATGACGGGCTCCCTGACGACCTGATGGGCGACCTTCTGGACAACATCAGCCTGACGGCGTCCCAGCAGCCCCTGGGGCAGGAGGTGGAGAGCGGAGGACCCAATCAGATGGGGAGCTCAGTGTTAACCTTCAGCTGTTCAGGAGGTAGTAGTAGTCTGGGCATCCCATCCTCCGGCAGCTACGGGCCTCCCATCTCCATCTTCCAGCTCAGCCCCCCGTCCTCCTCAGTGACCTCCCTACGCCAGTCCCCCATGCAGACCATCCAGGAGAACCACCAAGCTTCCTTCTCCTGCCTGTCCTCTCGTTTCAACCACCACCACACCCTGCAGGACCTGCTGAGCCTGGAGACACATGGCAGCCATGTCAGCGACATCATGCTCACGCACTCTGACCCACTGATGTCACAAGCCAGCGCCTCTGTCACTTTGTCCCAGAATTCCCGGCGGAATGCCATGCTGCTCCGCAAGGACCCTATGATGTCATCAAACTGGGACGGTGCTGCGGGTCTGAATTCCCAGACTTCCTTAATGCCTGGTTGGCGGGCTCAGGCTGGCTTGTCTACACCTAACAATGAAGTGTTGTGCTCAAGCAATGACTTGGACCAGCAGGCCAAGCAGCTTCTCCAGCACCTACCGTCTCCCAGTAGAAACTCTTCTATGCAGCTTGGTGGCTCTGGTACCAACAACAGCACCTCTGAAAACCCATTTCAGTTGATCGCTCCGGACCACTTTCCCATCCCTGACGATCTGGATTTGGACGTGTTCAACAGCAGCCTGGACTGTGACATGGACACTATCATACGTAATGAGCTGATGGACGCTGACTGCATTGATGATTTGTGAGTACAGGCCCGGGACTGTGGAGCTCTGTTTAGTCTCTGTGTTGGGAGTTGAGACAGTAACGATCAGTATTATCAGTGGGATTTTAGTAAATGTGAAGTGAAAATGTGAAATAGACACTTATTTTAAGTCTCAGGGATTTATCCTTATGTGGTGATTAGTAAACACTGATATTAAAATGAAATGTTATTTTGTTTTTTTTACCCTGCTTCCCATGTCATATTTCTTAACCATACATTAACCAACACAATATTTTTGCCAAACCAGCCGTCAGTCCAGTGTGGTTGACTGCCTGTTTACATCTAACAAGCTCCAGAGAATGTTACCATTATTTTGTATATACTTGATTCAGCTTTTGATGCTTTTACCGGTATGTTCTCAGCAGAAAAGAGGACGAAAGAAATAAGGAAAAAGAGCAATTGTGTATTTTTGAAACGCCTGGCATCAAAGAACCATTCCATGCACCTGTATCATAGAACATTTAGTTTATAAATGTTTAACGTCATCAAATGCAAGGTTATCCACATGGTGTTAATTGTACTGTATGTATGTGATGTTTGGTTAATTTTCTTCAGTGATTTTGGTATTCAATACTCCTGAGCGAATTCTCTGCTTGTAAAGTTGCAATGTCACTCTGCACTATAACATGGCCTGTATTCAATAAAGCATTTCTGAGTATGAGTACTGATACAGGATCAGTTTAGCCTTTTAGATCAACAGTCCTACTCTAAGAAGCTTTATGAATATAGGCCCAGGTGTTGCTTGATTGTTAGTCCTTATAGCAATTCACGATTGCTCTGGAAATGCGATCCCGATGCTCCGTATGGAGGTTTTGACGCGATAGTGGAGCCTCTGGAGGCTTGCAGAGGCCAAATCGAGCTCCCGCACCGCATTGCCGTGCGCCTCCCAAATGTTGTAATAATACGGAGGGCTCCGTATAGCTCTGCATTGACATGATTGGTCGACGGTACATGGGGGCGGAAGGTGCTTTATAAACACATATTAACTTCCTTGACAACTTCCGACAGCTCTGCGAAGTGCAAGATGTCTGAATGCTCTGACTTCTGCGGAGGCAGCGTCGCTCTAAACGCTGTACGGCCATTGCAGATGTTGGATTGACCATGCAGAACCTTTAAGGAAAAGCGTTGTAAAAAAGGACTGGCAGTTGCATGGTAGCATACCATTTAGATAGCTGTTAAATAGGGAACAATTACAGTACAATATCTTCTTGAATATTGCCAAATCTTTTCCACATTCAAGAAATAAAACATTGAAAATGTACTTTGTTCAGCCCGCGCTTTAGTAGAAATAAGGGATAAAGTACATTTCTAAAGGCAAAACAACTGTCACTAATTTTAACAATGGATTTAACTCATGGTTTTCCAATATACTTTGTAAGAACAAAAAAGGGTCAACATAAGCGTTAAGTTTACAATCTCATCCAATGAGAATGGATCTACTTTGTATTTTTACTTATTTTGAACACCCGAAGGAATTACAGTTTACAAAACTCCTATATATTTTTTTTTTACATTGGATTAACATTTACTCATGCTAAATATTGACATCTAGGCAAAGCCTGAAATATCAGGTTATTGAAAAGCCCATTCCATACAGAATCAGAAGCAATAAACTCTTTTAACATTCTGTTTTAAATTATTGCCCCAAAAATAATATAATGTAAATATTTTGAGCCGATTTCTCACATGGAATAGGATTAAGTGAAGAGATTATTACCAAAATTTCGAGTCAACATACATTGTACAAGCTTTACGGGTGTCCTATGCTATTGTGTTGAAAATGTTAGGAGTTTTAATGACTCCTTATTTTCTTGACATCTTTGTAACTCTTAACGCTACCAACATAGGAGTTCTATGTAATAAATGTAGATGGATTTAGACTCCTGATACAACATATTTTGGATTTGTTTCACGATGATTAGATATTAACCATTTGACTGGCTGGTTTTCTGCTGAATTTTTTGTTTGTTTTGTATCATCATTAAAGTAATATTGCAGTATTATTTCTCGTACTGTAGATCACTCACTGCCTACCTATGATCTTATTAACCTTGCTGGTCCTAAATTACGTCACTCTACTTGATGTTTGTTGGCATTCCCTTATGTATTTTCACTTTGGATGATGTAACGTAGGTCTAAGAAATGGTGCATGTAAATAAAAGCTTTGTGAAGCACTATAATCGTCTTGAAAATGTGTCTCGGTCTTTTATTGTATTGAATATTTCTATCAATCTCAACATGTATTTTTTTTTTTTTTTAATACTCATACTCCACTGCTACTGCAAGCGTAACCTAGCAAAAATGGATTGAATTTATATAGCAAAATGTTTGAAGACAAAAGGGATCCTTCTTCTAAGAACATTGTTCGATTTCCTATATGTCCTTTGTCCTCAGACATCATGCTATAGAAAATGGTTGCTAGGGAAACATGCCATCTTAAAATGGGGGATTGATAGCTACCAGATGGTTAAAAATAAAACTGAGTACTGCCTTTTTGGGATAGGAATAGTATGGTGTGTGGATGTACACTTGATTCATAAATTCAATAACAAGGCCATGTTTTTTTATTTAACCAGGCAAGTCAGTTAAGAACAAATTCTTATTTACAATGACAGCCTACTGGGGAACAGTGGGTTTTTACAGATGTGTACCTTGTCAGCTCAAGGATTTGATCCAGCAACCTTTCAGTTATTGGCCCAACACTCTAACCACTAGGCTACCTGCCTCCCCCAAAACATTATTTGATTTCAAGGGGGCACCAGGATATTGCTTTCTTGTTAATCCTCCATCCACAATCACAGTCACCATGCAGTTCAGTCCAGGCTATCACAGCCTCTCTTCTCCTTCTGCTGGTGACAAAGGAATTATGAAACTCCCTTGTCCTTGAGTATTTATTGGTAGAAGTGCACCTTGTGACAATTTTTTATTGGATGTGCCCATCCTCTGTTGGAGCCAATCGGCTTTCCTGTATCCAAGAGAAGTGAGCATGTTGAGCTATTTAAATCCAGCTAGGGGAGCTGATAATAGAATAATGAAGTATTTGAAATGTACAGTAGGGTAAATATCTACCACCAAGAGATCATTGCACTGTATTGCTGCAAGGTACACCTGACTTATCTAAATTGCTGATCATTGCTTTGGAAATTTAAAACAGAAGTTTATCATTGTGATTTCATTGAGTGATGTGATTGTCTTTATTCTTTTTGGAAAACAAATCTGCTAAAAATATTATCACTGAAAATATTTTACAAGAGCATAGTGCATTTATCTCCCTTGAAATTATTCAAAGAGAAGTGTATTCACCAATGAAAGAAACAGCACAGACAAATATTACCACAAATTGATACATTTGAAACACACATTTTGGCATATGGTCCTTGTCTGTCAGAAAATTCAGATTTGCCTAGGTCAGCAATCCTGTTGGATCAAGGGGCGTTATTGAAGTTCTGGTGCCCTCTAGAGTTCAAAAGTATGTATAGGTCTGTTTAGACTTTTTATGGCCCCATAGTCTCCATGGTGACTCTGGACAACACGCTTGGGAACCAGTTTGGAGTTGTTTTCAGGAGCCAATGATTCGGTTATTAAGGCAAGTTTATTTTCTGTTTTGGAAGACCTATTGAGAAATCTAACTACTACTACATTTTTTTATATAAACCCCCCCAAACAGCAATATCTCTCCTCAGAGATGTTTTGATTGGATAACACCACCAATAGAGTTATGCCGCTTGATTTTGCTGTGGTACATAAATGACCTTTTGGGGTTTGTTACTTATATAGTATCCAGGACATCCCATCATGTCCAAGGTGGGGTACAAAGTCTCCTCCACTGCCAAGGTGGAGCAGATGGAAGCAGAGTTGTCTGTCCAGCTGTCGGCTCTCAGAACTGAAATAGAGGAGAATGGATCTCCCCTGGAAACACCCTCCAAGTCTTACAGGTATAGATGGACACATGGATATGAGGGAGGTCTGTGAGCAAAATAAAGTTGCCCAGTTAAAATGCCAGTGATTGTGATTTTGTCTGTTTGATACTGGCTGTCTTTTTTGTAAATGTTATTTTGTATTTTATTGTTTTCTACTGCCTTCTATATATTTTTTTCATCGTACTATAGCTCAGTTCCAGTTCCTAAAGATGTATCGTACTTTCGTATGGAGAGAGAGCAGGTCCTGAGGAGAGGTCTTCAGGTGGCAGAAGCACTGCCAGTGGTGCCTCTGTCTAATGTGCTACAGAGAGAGCTGCAAAGCTGCCTAAGCCTGGAGTACACACCTGAGAGTCTGCCTCTTCTCCTGCACCAGGTAAACTGTGCTGTTTATAATGTCATTGGGATCACATTGGTGACGCTTAGGGCCCCTTCGCTGCCCTGACAAATTGAAGGTGTTGTGAGGCAAAAGGGGGTGCAACTCAAAATTGGGAAGGTGTTTTGTTTTGTACACTCAGTGTATTTATGGTAGTTTTATGCAGACCGATGCTACCAGTTGGCCCAGATCAAGTACCTGCTGATGCTGAGATGGAGACGGTTCTGTCGTCACTCCCACATCATTGAGCAGCTGTATCCATTCTACAAGGTAACCTGGCACTTTGATATTTAATAAATCACCTTAGTTTATTATGAGTAATAGAGGATAATCGATCAATCAATAAATCCTTTTTACATGAACAGTTGATCTCTGTGGTGTTCCAGCAGGAAAGCTAAATCAAGCACTAAATTATTTGAAAGAAAACAAATACTATTTGAACCCAGGTCAGGTGTGTTCTTTCACCATACTGTTCCACTAGGCCCAGGTATCAAACCTGGTCAGTGAGTATGAGGATGCTGTCCAGCGGGCCAGGAGACTGGCTGTTTCCAGGGAGAAGGTCCTGACAGGGCGGGGCAACCCCATCAACACGGTCACCCAGGAAGATGTGACCATCTACCTCACCTGGCTGGTTTGTCACCTGCATGCCTCCAAGACCATCCACCACTTCCTGACAGTAAGGCCATCAGAGAGACTATGGGCGATGTTTTTGTAGCGCAACAGTAACTTGTTAAGTGCAAAATTGACCGTAAACCTCATTGTAATCTGGCACTGTGAAATAATTTTAACAATGTGCATTATACGGAGGAGATTAAGCAATATATAAATAGTTGCCTCTTTGTTGAAATGCACATTGTTGAAAAAAAGTTTCAAATTAAATCTCGTTGCCAGATTACAATGAGGTTTATGGTACAATTTTCACTTAACACATTGCTTTTTCACTACGTTGCCCTATGAGTATGTCCCAAATCGAAACTTTTTCCCTATGTAGTGCACTACATTTGACCAGGGCTCATAGGACTCTGGTCAAAAGTAGTGCCCCATATAGGGAAGAAGGTACCATTCAGGGTGCATCCTATGGCTGCATCTCAATGGTCTAAAGTGTCTTCCTCTACTCGTCTCCTCTCCTTCATCGCCATGTAGCTGAAATCAAAGGCTAGTTTAGATTAGAGCAGATAAAGAAAAAGAGACAAGGAGAGGAAGTCACTTTAGACTACTGAGATGCACCCCAAAGCTTGGTTGACTTTTGGGATGGGTGGATGAATACTGTGTAACAGATTTATTTAGAAATAAGACAGTTTGTTACCTCACACTATATGATGGGTTACAGGTGATCCACTACATCCCAGCCTCTGAGAAGAGGGATAAAGATTATTCTGAGTTATTAAGGAAGTCCCCATCAAGTTCCCCAGTGCTGATTGAATCTGTCCACACATCTTCAGAAGATAAAGACCAAGTCTTTCCTGGGCTTGAGGGTAAACACTAACATTGACTGCTACCTTATTGAACCTCTACATTTAAATGTCTTACTTGAACTAGATACAACTCTTCATGTGGCTACAAAAGAGATTCAACTCATGCTCGTGATCGTTCCTTTCCGTAGGGATGTTTAGACTGGCTAACCAAGTTCCCATGCACACTGTGAAACTGGAGGAGTTCCTCCCAGAACTACAAAGCCTGGTCTCCTACTTCCGTTTGCCCTACGACACCCAAAATATCAGGAACACTGCAGAGGAGATGGAGCTCTTCAGCAAGGTAGTAACGTTGAAACATATATTTCAAGTTATTTGGTTCGTAGTGTACTCTCTTGGTGTAGATCCGCACACCAAACCTCAATTTCGTGTACGTTTCTCACTGACGTCAATGAATAAGTTATGCGAACGTCTGAGCTGTTCGCATTTATCTCAACTCTGAATCTGGTCCTTTGTTTGTTGGTCAGATCTCAAAGGAGTTCAGGGTGATCTTCAGACAGCAGGAGGTGATGAAGACCTTCCTCCAGTATGATGGGACAGAGGCTGTAGAGGGACAGTGGGGGAGGAAGAGGAGCACCATGGCTCTGAGGAAGAACGCTAACTGGATACCATACATTCAGGTCTGGAGAGAGAGGGATTGTCCCAGTCTCTGTCATGATCTCTCTCCTGTCAAGCCTTGTCCTGCATAGTACTTGGTTTGATAACACTTGAAGTGCTAACAAGTTAGTTCAGAGATGATTGAAGAAAAGGTGTCAGGAACGTTGATATATAAAGGATAGAAATTAAGCTAGCCCTTTATCCAGAGGCTAGTACTTTTCAGACTGGGCTAGAAAAAAATGTGGTAAACTAGTAAAATGTTGTATTTCCAAATATGGCATGGCACGGATTTTGGACCTAGGCTAAAACACAATTGCAGCCTACTAGCCCGGCTGACCAGTGCCCCAAATCCTTAAATTCCATCCCTAATGTTTATTTTCTGACTGAATACTAACAAAACAGGTGAAGCCCAAACGGGATCCCTGGCAACAGAAACTTGTCACCAAGCTGAAGGAGCTCCAGTCTTATGATGAGTTGCTGAGGACTCACTGCAGGTTCCTCCAGGTAAACAGTCTGACACCTAAAGGAGGGATTATATAAATAACCTATTAACGTTCATCTCTATAGCTTGTATCGTGTATCGAAGTATGGGCTAACAACAATTACTTTCAATCATGTGTTATTTTGCATACTCACAGTGACACCTCTCTCTCGCTCTATCCCTCACTCTCTCCCTCCCCAGCTGTCAGATCCTGTCGTAGTGACTGAGGCCCTGAGGGAGCATGCTTCCCAGGTATGTGACCCTCAGGCCATCCAGCCCTCATCATCGCTGACATCATCACACACCAACAGACACAACACCTTGCAGATCTGGACCAGCATTTACAGCGCTGCCAATCTTTATCAGGCATGTATTACCTAGTCAGAGATGTGATTATGTGTGCTACAAAGGCAACATGCTTTTTCATCATGTAAAATGGATTGTGTCTGGGTTCATTATAACCACAATTAGCATTTTGTTCCTGCTAGGAATCCAGTGGATGTGGAGGACAGGATAAAAGCAACACAAAGAGCAGAACCACTTCAGTCAAAAAAATAAATGAAAGGTACATTATTAAGAAGGACAGAATAGGATCACTTGAATGTGGACCTCAATTGGATTAAAACGGAATGCCTTTTGCTTATTTGGCGTCCCTTCTCTCTCATTCGTCCCAGCTATAGCTACCGGAGCAGCATGCAGCTGTTGGGTTTGGATGAGGGCCAGGAGGGGGAGGAGGGTACCTCAGACACCGTCACAGCCAGGGGAGCCTACCTGTCACTCCTCTACCTTCGACACCTCAAGATCAGGGAACTGCAGGTGAGCTTCATCCAAAGAGACTTGCGTGATTGCTGCTGGAATTGAAACGGTGACCTTGGCGTAGCTAGCGCCACACATGACCACAAGGGAGTTCAGGGTAGACTTTTAGACTGTTAGGGACTGCTCTCTAATACTCCTGTTGCTCCCACTGAACCCTGAGCTGTCCTCTCTTCCCCAGTGAGTCTCTGTTGGGATGCTGAACTGCTATCCATTATCTACTGTATCATATTATTTACCCTGCCATTCCATCTGGAGCCTGAGCTGTCTTACCCGTCCTCTCTCCCTTATAGCGCATCTCCCTAGGCATTCTAAACTACCTGAGGTCCATAGAGAGGACCCTTACTTTTGACACAGCTGGGATGCGCGTGGAGGGAGGAGGAGCATGTGGAGGAGGAGGAGCGGGAGAAGGAGGAGCAGGAGGAGGAAGAGCAGCAGGAGGAGGAGGAGGAGGTTTGGTCAGCACCACTGAGGAGTCAAGCTGGATGAATGCGGCCAGAGGGTGCAGTGGGACAGTCGGAGGTCTGGGCTCTCACCTCTACAGCCACAACACTCCTGTTGACTACAAGGTAGGGCATCACAGCTACAGTACAGCATGAGACATTAATGACATTAGTGATTTGTAGGGGTGAAGAAAATAAGTGAGTAAACGCTCATCATTAGAGGTGACTAAAATAATGCTCCCTGAACTTTCAACACATTTTTCCTAAAAAGCAGTGTAAACACTTGCATTAAATAAAAAAGGATCAGAATGGCGTTTTTCGTGTGTGAGTTACAGCCAAGTAGTTCTGGTAACCCTTGCAGCCTGGTCTGAGGACCAGGCTAATCTGACCCTGGGGTGTTTCATTCCACAAAGCTGTTCCTCTTCTGGTTTGGAACTCCATTTGGTATTGGTCGATTAACTTATACTGCCTGAGGATTTCACGAGGCACGCCGAATCTCCACCCATGCAAAACCAGGTCCTGTGTCGATCGTATTTTCAAATAGCACTTATCAGAAAATAACACTGATCACATTTGCATATTTTTTTTTACAGTGTTAGTTTAATCAGCTGTTGTACAAAATTATATAAAACACAGGAAAATGTAATTTTTACTACACCGATTTTTTTTTACAGAAAGGTATTATGGTAGAGTCAAGAGGCACTATTCATAACATAGGATTTGCATGAGCTAGACACACACAAGACACACACACATACAATAATGTTGTATAGAAAATATTTATATTTTTTGTATTACCAATAGCATAGTAATGCTAAATAGATAATTTTTTATTCAAAAATCGATTTCATCACGAAAAAGCTAAATGACAAAACAATGAACAAGACAGGAGGGGGTTACAACAGCATACAATGAAAATACAATCAGTTTACCTATATAATACACATTGCAAAAGGCTAAGCAAAACTATACTGCTGTTTTCCTGTCCTGTCCTTTCACTTCAGAATCAGATCAATAGTGGAATCATGGTTACAGAGCTCTGTACTACACTACAGTATCAAGAAGTCTTCAAAATAACTCAGAATGTCCTCATAATCATCCAAGTATATGATTGGCTGGCGGTTGCTATAACCTGCCTGTTTCAGGAACTTACGCAGCTTTAGGTCACGGATGTCCCTGAGCAGACCCCTGGTGACGCGGTAGGTGTTGTCAGGGTCAAAACTCAGACCGTCATCGTCATGCTGGGTCACATAAACCTTATCCACAGTCCCGTCTGGACGCAGACTGATGATGAGGCGGTCCATGTTACTGTCGTCTTGGTCACCAGTAAAGTCTTTTCTGACATACTGAGGAAGGCAATTGGATTCTTCCAGATTCAGGTTGCCCACTATATAGTATGGGTGGACGTTATCTGGGAGCGGGGAATTGCAGGAAATTGCAGATATAGTTGTGGTCACATTGCTGCAGTCCCACTCTGGTCTGTTCTGGAAGGGATGGAAATCAAAGCCCCCCTCGTTGGGGTTGTATCTTGCAACCATTTCACCCGTGATATCAAAGTCAATGTAATTCTTGGCGAACCAGAACAGGAGCTTGAGTCCATGCCTGGGCAAGTGACGACCAAACCCAGAACGTCTTAGATCTGCCATAGTGTTCAACGTACCTCGAACCATGGTGGTACCCTTGAGAGAGAGAGAGAGAGAGAGAGAACTTTAGTAGGTGTGATTGTGTGCAATAAAATCCCATAATATTTTATTTATTTATTCATTTTTATTTAACCTTTATTTAACTAGGCAAGTCTTTTGAGAACAAATTATTATTTACAATGACGGCCTACCAAAAGGCAAAAGGCCTCCTGCGGGGACAGGGGCCTGGGATTAAAAATAAAAAATAAATACAATATAAATATAGGACAAAACACATATCACAACAAGAGAGACAACACAACACTACAATAAAGAGAGACCTATGACAACACGGCATGGTAGCAACACAACATAACGGCAACGTGGTAGCAGCACAAAACATGGTACAAACATTATTGGGCACAGACAACAGCACAAAGGGAAGGTAGAGAGAATAAGGCATCACGCAACACAGCTACAGCTGTCAGTAAGAGTGTGTATGTTGCAGCTCATTCCAGTCGCTAGCTGCAGCGAACTGAAAAGAGGAGCGACTCAGGGATGTGTGTGCTTTGGGGACGGACCTTTAACAGAATGTGACTGACAGAACGGGTGTTGTATGTGGAGGATGAGGGCTGCAGTAGATGTCTCAGATACGGGGGAGTGAGGCCTAAGAGGGTTTTATAAATAAGCATCAACCAGTGGGTCTTGCGATGGGTATACAGAGATGACCAGTTTTACGGAGGAGTATAGAGTACAGTGATGTGTCCTATAAGGAGCATTGGTGGCAAATCTGATGGCCGAATGGTAAAGAACATGAATACCACGTACCAGGCTTCATGTGCGTCTCCGCTCGAGATGAATAGTGTATACCATGGAACTTTATAGGCCCAGTGCAGTCAACATTCTGCTTTACCTGTGTTTTGTATAATATTGATGAAACTAACTCTATAAACGTGTGAAGAAAATGTGTTCAGTGTTATTTCTGAATAGTGGCTTGTTGGAAGTACAATTTAGCCAGAACCTTCTAATCAGCAGGTTTGGCATGGGTGGAGTTTTAGATTGTTAATACACCAATAGCAAAGAGAGTTCTAACTCTCTGTCAATAACAGTTAGTTTTCAGGTTAAATATCCATCCCATGAGTCCCCTCCTCTTAAGTCCCTCACTCAGACAACTGCCAGACAGTCCTAGCAAAATTCTTGCTTGAGAAATAGTTTTTGCAAAAAAAAAATTTTTTGTTTATTTTTGGCCATTTTAATGGAAACTTTTAATTGTTACCCAGAAATGATTTGATATTGAGATGAAAAAAACAACTGCCCTGGGTCTTTAAAGAAAATATTCAACCATGTTGTGTAATAAATAGAGGGCAATCTCTTACAACGCTTTTATGGTAGAAAAAGGGTGTGAATGGGTATGACAAATATGTTTAGTGGCTCTGTCTACACTGTGGGCATGGACACATAACCCTTACAACATGCCAGCTGTTCTTAACTAATACTAGCATTGTATCATCACAGTGTTCAACCTTTTAGATACTGCCTTTAAAAAGCAACAAATCCCGTAGAATGTGGCATCGATTTGAGTCTCAAACAGTTATCCTAGTGTCAAAATGTACTACAAAGTGTAAATAGGATCATTTGGGTCATAAAGTCAATCTCGTCTAAGAACGGAGTTTGGAACATCTGTGCGTCACAACGGGTAAATGAATGTTGGGTTTCGATTTGACGATGTCCATTTGCCGACTAACATGGGGTGAACAGCTGCAGCGATTGCCCTCTATCCAATAACATAGACAGTGAGACAGACCTGCACCGCAGTTCCGACTTTGTTTGCATATGTATGAGACATGGATTAGGCTTCCGTGTCTCATTAGGGACAAACATCATTAACCAAACGCAGAATCGGTCAGGAAACACACCTCTAAGACTGAACTCTTGTTTTTCTAATGAGCAACAGAAAAACACACTGTTCAGTGGCTCTTAAGTAAGTATACACACCTGATATAGACAAACAAGATCACACAAACGAACACATAAAATATGTTATATTTACAGTAACTTACGGTTTGCTGGTGTTGTGGTGCTGCTCTCCTTCCTCTCCTCACGTCTGAGACCTGTATGACAGCTGTTTTATCCATCTCACAGTGTTTATGAGGGTCTTGTGTGCTAAGGAGGCAGGACTAACCATGAAGATCTCAGTGTCCAGGAAATGAAACTGAAAGTGACCCAGTCCTGTGCTGGACTGAGTTCGATTGCACAAAGTTCCCTTCTTTCTGCCACATATTCAAAAAGTTTCTCTGATCTAGGACCAGTTTTAATCCTCATAATCATAATGAATAAGATTACATGAACAGTGGGGACCAGATATTACCTGACATTTACGGTGGTCGATGTTGTTTTGTGTCCAATGTTTTTCATTGAACAATATCTGAAACACCGCACAATAGTATTATACAAACACAACACCCCCTACCCACTCTCCACAACTTCCAGACTTCTTGTGAACTATCAAGTTTGAAGTTTTATTAGTCTTATGTATGGGATCACACATGGTGTACACCGTCCAACGAAATGCTTACTTGCAGGTTCCTTCTTGACAATGCAATAAAAGATAATCAAACCTATTTGAGGGAAATCTTCTGTTAAACCCTGTTAAACTTGGGGGAACTGTGGAGCTACGGTTAGAGGAAGTATGCCTGGTTCCTGTCATTCTGGCCCCTGTTGTCCTCACTCACTTGCGACAGACTCATACACATACATAGGGTCGCATGTTTTGCAGATGCTTGCATGGGGTAGCTTGACTATATAATGCTCCTGTACTCTGTCTGTTTTGGCCTTTCACTCCATCTCACCTGCGGGGATGGGGCGACCAGCCTCCTTATTATAATACGTTTTTAATAAAAGTAATACCTTGATTGATTATTGATTTTGCCTCTCCTCGTTATTAGTTAAAGGTAGAATTTCCACCACACATAAGAATAAGAACACAAAGTAAATGGCTCAGTAGAATAGAATAAACATTTTAGCATAAAACCCAAAAGGGTTCTACCTGGAACCAAAACAGATCTATGGGGACAGCCGAGAACCCTTTTGGAACCTTTTTTCTAAGTGTCGTCCAATATTTACACGTGTTTTGGGGGGCAAGTGTTCAATTGTCCAATCATAATAAGAGTCTGGTAGCAGAAGTTGTGATGTAAATATTAGTCATTTAGCAGACGCTCTCATCCAGAGCGACTTACAGGAGCAATTAGGGTTAAGTGCCTTGCTCAAGGGTACATAGACAGATTTTTTACATAGTCAGCTTGGGGATTCGAAACAGAAACCTTTCGGTTACTGGCCCAACGCTCTAACCGCTAGGCTACCTGCCGCCCATCTGTGTAGTATGAATGTGTTTGTGTATGTGTGTTGTGTGCGTGTGCACTGTGTGGTTTGTGTGTGTGCATGAGTGAGTGAGTAAGTGAGTGATCGAGCGAGTGCGTCTGCTATGTCAAAGGTTCATTAGGGAATTGATATCGGTTTTACTGTGACTACAGGTTCACTGTTCCGAGTTCATGGAGTACCCAGAGGTGGAGAATCTTCATGATTTCTACACCACTGAGGAGCGATATGTCCACACCCAGGACCAGCGAGGGCTGTACGTGGTGTACGACGTGGCTCTGAAGGACCTGGAGGAGCTGGAAGACACACTGACTCTTCTGGGCTCACACTACATCCAGAGGAGTAGTTGGAGGGTCAAGGGCCAGTCTGAGGGAGGCAGGGTCAAGGTCATCTGAGAGGTCACATAGCTCTGCAACGACAGACCTCCACTCTTCCTGGGCTCAGACAGATGTGGATAGAGTGCAGTTCTCCTGACCTGTGGACATGCGAAGCTGCTTTTTTTGAGAGCAAAGTGCAGGTTAGTAAATATGCTGAACAGGGCCGTGTTCATTAGGGCACGAAACAGAAAACATCTTAAAGTTTCTGAAACGGAAAACAAAAATTCACATTTCTCGTTGGACATTTAGTCCCTCCCGTGTTCAGGTCTGTTTTCTTCTCATTGATGCCTAATGAACACGACCCAGGCGATAATCAGTTTATTTAAGTCCAGTATATTGCGTGTCATTACTTGAACCATGCTCTGTTAATTCCAGCTGTTGAACTGCTATATGAGGCCTACCAACATGTGACAGGACCAGAAGAGAGTTCTCCTTGGCTCAGGTCATCACAGACATCATGCACAGGAGGCCTCGGCTACACCTGGACATGGGAGCAGAGTACTTTGTTCAGGCCTACCGGGCAGAGATGGTCTGTATGCAGACACACCAGCAACTCATCAGAGCCGTGCTGGATAACCAAGTAATTGCTTCTGAAAAATTGTGGCACAGCCTAAAGAGAGCTATTGATGGCAGTGTGGATATGTTAAATCATAACAGGTGTATCTGCCTTGAAGGACCATGAATAAACTATTGGCTGGGATAGCCGTTAGCAAAGATAATAAAGGCAATAGGTTTTGAAGTCGAATATACGTATATTCACTTTTCCATGCCATGCGTTCTAAAGGTCTCTCTAACTGTGTTATGTTGACTATTAGATAGATCGTCAGCGGCAATACCTCCATCGGGTGTGGAGAGGAGGTCAGGGACAGGGAGCTACTCCTTGTGACTATGGTCTTCCTCCTAACTATGTGGCCAAACATCTGGTGTCCCTCGGTGGTGGCAGGCAAGTCTAGTTCTACCCATGAATTATAGACTGATTACAGTGTAATGTGATATCACTCAAAACAGACTAACATGTTAAACGTATAAATGAATAGCTAATATAAAAATGTGTGCGCACACCCCTGCCTGTCTGTTCTCTTGCTACCAGTCCCGCCCTGATGATGTGTTCCTTCTGGAGGTGCACCACTCCTAAGCCTGGCCTCTGAAATGTACCAGGCCTGACCACAGGCTCACACTGAGCTCTGCCAGCTCCACCGTGCCAGGGGGGTGACGGAGAGAGTCACCCTGGAACAGAGACTCCTACAGCGGGCTCTGCAGCACTGGCACTCCCTGGATCCTCCCGGGGCCTACTATAGCTCTCAAACTCAAAAGGATGTGAGTCGAGTATCTGTATGACAGCTGTTTTTCCATCTCACAGTGTTTATGAGGGTGTTGTGTGATAAGGGGGCAGGACTAACCATGAAGACCTCAGAGTGTACAGGAAATGAAAACTGAAAGTGACCCAGTCCTGTGCTGGACTGAGTTCGTTTCCACAAAGTTCCCTACTTTCTGCCACATATTCAACGTTTATCTGATCTAGGACCCGTTTATATCCTCATAATCATAATGAATACGATTACATGAACAGTGGGGACCAGATATTACCTGACATTTACGGTGGTCGATGTTGTTTTGTGTCCAATGTTTTCATTGAACAATATCTGAAACACAGCACAATAGTATTATACAAACACAACACCCTACCCACTCTCCACAACTTCCAGACTTCTTGTGAACTATGTGCAATGATTGCAAACAGATCGCAGCACCAATCAGCAATCATTTTTTTATTTCGCTCCAGTTGTTTTCAGATGTTTTCATGGAGGACCCCTCCTGGTCCGAGCGGTGGGGGTCTCTCTGATCAGGTCGGCTGAGGAGCAGGACATGAAGCAGGGGAGGAGAAACAGCTCTTTGCTGTGGAAACCTTCTCCAAGCTGCTGGAGTTTAGTCACCATCCGCCATCGCCTTATGGAGTCAGCAGCAGAGACTGCACATCTGGCACAGTTGAGTTTTCTTCCTATATTGATTGTAGTTAGTTACTTATTTCAGGGGTATGTACTGCAGGGGTCTGCGATTTTTATATATATTTTTTGAATTTTTTATTTATTATTATTATTTTATGAATATTGCTGCTGCAGCAGAATACCACCGTGGATACCATTTTTATGTCTCTGCGTCCAGTTGAAGGAAGTTAGAGGTAGTTTCATGAAGCCAATGCTTACTAGCTTTAGCGCAATGACTGGAAGTCTACAGGAACAGTTAGCATGCTAGCTATTCTTGTTCATCCGACATTGGGAAGTAGATAAAGGGCTTCATTGCCAAAATCTCAAACTATCCCTTTAATATGGAGGAAATTACAGTCATTAGAGCGAATTAAAGTTTTTTTTTCCTGTAATGAAAATTCTTAGGCGAGCCGTCTAAGTGGTGATTTTCGGGATGGAAAACAGTTTCAGTGTCAACCCAAATGACCAAAATTCAAAAGCCACTCGCAAATCTGAGCTATCTTTTTTTGCAGGTGCATGGTAACAGTTGAATAAGATGAGAGAAAATAAGAAACACGCACACTGCTGTTGCTAGTATCACTGCTATTTAATAAGCTTTACGTATCGGCTTCAAGGCCAGAAAGATATTGAAAAATATATAACACTACCGTTCAAAAGTTGGGGTCACTTAGAAATGTCCTTGTTTTCCATGAAAACATACATGAAATGAGTTGCAAAATGAATAGGAAATTAGTCAAGACATTGACAAGGTTATAAATAATGATTTTAATTGAAATAAAAATTGTGTCCTTCAAACTTTGCTTTCGTCAAAGAATCCTCCATTTGCAGCAATTACACCCTTGCAGACCTTTGGCATTCTAGTAGTCAATTTGTTGAGGTAATCTGAAGAGATTTCACCCCATGCTTCCTGAAGCACCTCCCACAAGTTGGATTGGGCTTGATGGGCACTTCTTACGTACCATACGGTCAAGCTGCTCCCACTAACACCCAATAGGGTTGAGATCCAGTGACTGTGCTGGCCACTCCATTATAGACAGAATACCAGCTGACTGCTTCTTCCCTAAATAGTTCTTGCATAGTTTGGAGCTGTGCTTTGGGCCATTGTCTTGTTGTAGGAGGAAATTGGCTCCAATTAAGCGCCGTCCACAGGGTATGGCATGGCGTTGCAAAATGGAGTGATAGCCTTCCTTCTTCAAGATCCCTTTTACCCTGTACAAATCTCCCACTTTACCAGCACCAAAGCACCCCCAGACCATCACACTGCCTCCACCATGCTTGACAGATGGCGTCAAGCACTTCTCCAGCATCTTTTCATTTTCTTTGTGATCCGAACACCTCAAACTTAGATCCGTCTGTCCATAACACTTTTTTTCCAATCTTCCTCTGTCCAGTGTCTGTGATCTTAATCTTTTATTTTTATTGGCCAGTCTGAGATATGGCTTTTTCTTTGCAACTCTGCCTAGAAGGCCAGAATCCTGGAGTCGCCTCTTCACTGTTGACGTTGAGACTGCTGTTTTGCTGGTACTATTTAATGAAGCTGCCAGTTGAGGACTTGTGAGGCGTCTGTTTCTCAAACTAGACACTCTAATGTAGTTGTCCTCTTGCTCAGTTGTGCACCGGGGCCTCCCACTCCTCTTTCTATTCTGGTTAGAAACAGTTTGCGCTGTTCTGTGAAGGGAGTAGTACACAGCGTTGTACGAGATCTTCAGTTTCTTGGCAATTTCTCGCATGGAATTTCTCAGAACAGGAATAGACTGACGAGTTTCAGAAGAAAGTTCTTTTTCTGGCCATTTTGAGCCTGTAATCGAACCCACAAATGCAGATGCTCCAGGTACTCAACTATTCTAAAGAAGGACAGTTTTATTGCTTCTTTAATCAGAACAACAGTTTTCAGCTGTGCTAACATAATTGCAAAAGGGTTTTCTAATGATCAATTAGCCTTTCAAAATGATCAACTTGGATTAGCTAACACAACGTGCCATTGGAACACAAGAGTGATGGTTGCTAATAATGGGCCTCTGTACGCCTATGTAGATATTCCATAAAAAATCCCCCGTTTCCAGCTACAATTGTCATTTACAACATTAACAATGTCTACACTGTATTTCTGATCAATTTGATGTTATTTTAATGGACAAAAAAATGCTTTTCTTTCAAAAACAAGGGAATTTCTAAGTGAACCCAAACTTTTGAACGGTAGTGCATATATTAAATGATACCATCTTTGAGAACTAATAACCAAAGAAAAGCTAGAGAGTCAGGGAGAATAACATTAAAAAAAAGGCATTCAATCCACATGCCCATTGATTTTGTTATAACGTTTGAGCAGAGGAACACAGCATTAGCCATGGCAAAATGCATATAATTGCAGGAAATTTAATTTGAAACGACATTACGCTGAGATTATCGTCACTGTATTTTCAGGCTTTGAGGTAAGTGTTACTAAATGTGTTTATGGTATAAAACATGAAATGTCCATTCTGTAGTGTTCATATTATGGTCTGGCTCTCCTAGGTTATACAAAACACAAGCTCTGGAGCTGGGCTTTGATGAGTTCCACCTGTATGTGCGCCCGGAGCAGTTTGAGTTTGCTGTCCAGAGAGACAAGGCAGCGCATAGACCTCTGTTTGTTACGGCACTACTGCAGGACGACAGCTGGATGGATAGGTGCCCTCTTTACCCTGTTACTCTGCTAACATAGATA
Organism: Salvelinus sp. IW2-2015; assembly: GCF_002910315.2. Taxonomy (NCBI): domain Eukaryota; kingdom Metazoa; phylum Chordata; class Actinopteri; order Salmoniformes; family Salmonidae; genus Salvelinus; species Salvelinus sp. IW2-2015. The sequence goes on from NC_036849.1 coordinate 2,976,295, forward strand.
GATGGACAAGTACCCTCTTTACCCTGTTACTCTGCTAACATAGATAGATGGACAAGTACCCTCTTTACCCTGTTACTCTGCTAACATAGATAGATGGACAGGTACCCTCTTTAACCTGTTACTCTGCTAACATAGATAGATGGACAGGTACCCTCTTTATCCTGTTACTCTGCTAACATAGATAGATGGACAGGTACCCTCTTTAACCTGTTACTCTGCAAACATAGATAGATGGACAGGTACCCTCTTTAACCTGTTACTCTGCTAACATAGATAGATGTGCAGTTACCTTCTTTTTCTTTCTTAGTAAATTGTATATCTACAGTAGACCTTGAAAAATAAGGGAACTATTAACAATTCACTTTTTTGACTATGTTACGCTTAAAATAATCATAAAAAATCTTCTTCTCGTGGACTAAAAGTCATATTCACTCCACATTTGGTCTTTGGACTCGTCAAAATAATAACCCCTAAACAGAGAAAATAACGTTGCTGCATTCCAATGACCACACGATACCACACTATATGCTAATTTGCTAAAATATGCAAAAAATATGCAAAGAATCTTCTTCTCATGAACCGTAGACCAAAGGACACCACATTCTGATTGTAGGCCAATGGTACGTGTCTTAACTTAGTTTGAGAAAAGCTAAGGGATTGGTCAAAGGATGGCTGAGGTATTAAAATTCACTCCAGATGCTGTATTTAGACTCATGAGTTCCTACATGATAGAGTGCTTGCTTTGTTATCCTGATCATGTGTCCTTTCTGTCATCCTGTGAACCCTATTTATTGCTGCTCGCAGCTATATTCTTATGTTTGTTATTCCCGACTCCTGTAGGTACACTCCGTCTAAGTTTCCACTGAGCATCCAGGAGCTTGATGAGAACCAGATTGGAAAATTCAGCTTCTACTCTGAAGAGGCAGTAGTGCATGTAAGGTCAACTGAGACTTTGGGCCTGATTCAGAGTTGAGATAAGAGGGTACAGCTTTTGTGTAAATCAATGTCAAGACAGAATCCTGCCCTTTATGAAGAGATATTATAGCTGTTACCCATTATGATTCGCACTTAATCACCTCAGTCCATGTCTTCTCTCTACATCTCTCCAGCTCATGAATAGGTCAGCCATAGAGAACCTGCAGGTGACCCTGGCCTGTCAGGTGACTCAGAAGAACGCTCTGATTGGTGCAGTGAAGCAGGCATGTCTATGTTATTGGTCAGAGACTTTCACAGGCTCTCCAGAGGTACCTTACATCACTACACATATACTTTAATCCAGTGGCCGGTTTGCTGGGATCAAATTACTTCTCTTTCTCTCTCCTTGATTTAGGAGGTTCTTTGTTCTAGTGGCGATGCAAACTCCTTAGCTAAGCAGGGTCCCAAAATTCGTAAAGATACAAGTGAACCAAAGATAACTGGTGCAGGAACCAGGGAGAGGTGAGTTGGAGGGTCAATGATGGCCATGTTTTGTAATGATCAATATTATTACAGTTAAATATAATTATTATGTTATGTGATGTTGACTGCTGTGTTTGTTCAAGGCTGACTGAGGCGTTTGTCTCCATCCAGCTGGAGAAAGTGGGTCCACGAGATGAGATGTTGAACTCTTTCATAAAGAGGAGACAGATCATGGGTGTTGTGATGATGAACCCTGTAAGTGTCATAGAGGTCAGAGGGAGCAGGAAGCTATGTTGGATCTCAGATATGACTGTTTGATTGTTTACCTTCACGACCTTCTCTTTCACCGCAGGATGAAGTAGCAAAAATCAAGAGGAGGCTGATTATTGAGTTCTGTCGAAAGTATGTACATCTTTAGTAGAAGTTGACAATCATGATTGCCATGTTCAGACATGCTAAAGTGACGCTTCCTAGCATGACTCATTTGGAAGTGTTTATTCACAGGAGACCCGATTGTTTCATCACATTTTGGGGACTTATTTACCTGAAGTCTAACTTTCCTCCAGGTGTACCTGTAACATGTGTTCTGTGTTTGTCAACGTTTTCCTAGATTCAGTTTGCGTATGTCCCAGTGTTGTGTGAGAGGGCAGATTATAGGCCTGTACCACAGCCTGACCACCTTATTGGACGAGCTCCCAGACATCCGCCAGTCCCACTTCCTGATTGGCCAGGACCATGAGTTGAAAAGCGATATGGACTCAGGACTAGGTGTTCACCCTGACCCCAGGTAAAACCAGTGTGAGAGAGCGTTTTATAGCATGAAATTATAAGAATACTTACTTCAGAAAACCTTGCATATGCTGACAGAGAGAATATTTTAGGAGTGTCTCTGCGGTTGGAGGTCAGAGATTATTTTTGTTCCACTTGGTTGGACAGGAAGTTCCAGCGGCGTCCCAGGCGCCTGCTGTCAGCTGACGGCAGAATGTTCCTCAACCTGTGGTTCCTCCCCCACTACACTGAGGTTCTCCTCATGTTCAGAACCCTGGAGGACTCGGTGAGAGGTTCTAACCTGCTTTACATTATGTTAACCTACAGATGGACACAGACAGACACATGCAGGGAGTAGTGGATTGAAATTAGATCTTGTGATATCAGTAAAAAACAAAACCATGGCCTTGGAATGTTTCTAAGACTCTAGAGCAGGGTTTCCTAACTGGCGGTTTTATTTGGCTGCATAAATTTTCGGAGGATTTAAAAAAACATTTGTTTAATTTTTTTATTGTTGGACATAAAAGGCTGTAAAAGTAATTTAGGAAATCTGTTCCCAAGTACTCCCACTCATAATAGAGAGACACGTGATCGTATACAAATGTAAGCAACATCTGTTTGGGCTTACTGCGGTCAATTTGCAGTCTACAAATTTATTTCTAACTATGTTCCGGCCCCCCGACCAGCCATAAAAAAATTTAAATCAGCCTTTGGCTGAATCTAGTTGGTGATCTCTGCATAGAGCACGTTGATCTTTACCTTGAACTTGTTTACTTTTGTTGCATTACAGGCATGTAGCCGGGCTCTTCACCATAGTCTGGAGATAGTGTCTGCCCTGCATGACATCATCTATTACCTGGTCAGTTTTGCCCGACTGGGGAACCCAGGAGTCTTCAGCTCCAAGAGAGGAGGAGGAGCAGGAGGGGGAGAGCTTACAGCTGACTGGGGCGGCACTGAAGGCATCGGTATGCATTGGTTATAAAGAGACCTGTGGTTCCAATGGCTCAGTGGGTTAAATCATGGTGCAGGATTGTGAGTTTGATTTCCGCGTGGAACACATATACTATCCGTGTCACTGTCAACGTTGATAGTTCTGTGAGTCCCATTGGATGAAAGCATCTGCTAAATGACCATGTTATTATCGTTAAGGTGCAGAGCTGTGGGAGATCCAGAAACAGGTCGACTCTCTTTGTGACCCTGGTAGCCCTGAGGCTGTGGGTCGCCTGCTGCAACTACGGAGACACGTGCTCTTCTTGCAGTACGACACCGCTGTGAGGCACCTCATCAGGTGAGTGGAGAAAGGTAGAAGAGGTTGATATATGCCATCAGTGAGTAGGTTTAGAGAAGTGTAATGGAGTATGAGTGTTCCTAGCATAAGAACCAGACCATGGTCAAATACATTGTGTCAACAACTTTCAAACGCTTGAGCTTGATTTAGCTTAATCAGTTCAATGGGACCAATGGAAACCAAAAGTGAAAACACAAAGTATTTGATATGCTCTCTCTCTCGCGCTCTCTCTCTCTCTCAGAGAGGCGTTTCTCTCCTCTGGTAACATCGTAGCCTATCAGAGCGTGAGTGACAACATGGGACACGCCCTCCCTGCGCTGAGTGACAGCGTCAGAACCAATCACAGTTCTCTACTGTCTCTACCAGAGCCAATGGAGCCTCACAGCCCCCGGGTTTGTAATAAAGTTTACATTTCTAAAGCCCAGACACTGTTTGTGTTACTATCCAGAGTAAATGGGAAACACAGTATAGTTAATGCTACTTTTGATGGTTACCCACTGCTCGGGCAGGGTTGTACTCTTAGACAATTGTGAGGTCATCATGTATTTGTGCTCTCTAGGCTCAAAGGATGTACCCATGGAGAAGTTTTCTGGTGTGTCATGGATTGCACTCTGTAGACATTTGGGGCATCCCACCCATTGAGTACTGCATGCAGGTAGAGCTCTACTCTCCTTTATGATATTTCTTGTTTTTCTGTTCTTTCTAGCAAGTGATTTAGCAAATAGAGGCAACTAGAAATGATCATGATAGTGATTGTTTTATCTATTTTGGTTGAATGCATTGTATGCTGCTCTGGATAAGAGTATCTACGATGCTAAATGACTATATTGTGGGTGTTAATGGTCTTGTGCGGCTTGTAATCCAGCTGTGTCTGAGTGGGCTGGGTGACCGCAGCAGGATGGAGGCCAATGGAGCGATCCTGGGCGTGTCTCTACTAATGGAGGATGTCTTGAACAGCGGAGGGAGGGGGGCAGCACCGCTACGTCTCCATGACAACAAGGCGGGGGACTCACGTGGAAAGCCCGAGGAAGTATATTTACATACGTGTTAGAAGATCTTTTCTTTGGGGTGTGTTAAAATATATGGGTTACTAGGTACATAATTGCATTCAAAACACATGTAGGCCTAAACATGTATGTAACGTGTTTACCGCCAGAAAAAGCACCTTGTAAGCAATGCCGTGAACAGGTTTTTTGCACTGGCTGACAGTATTGTGTCTTAATACTAGGAGGATGGTAGCAGTATGGATGACAGTGTTGATGAAGAAGAGAAGGGGATCTCCTCTGGTCCCCTCCAGGACCCTCTTCAGGTGCTGTCTGTGTTGAAGGGGTTCCTGCTCCTAACCAAACAGCTGGAGGTGTTTAAGGAGAGCTGGGGAAGGCGACAGCTAGGGGTGGAACAGATCAATACCATGAAGATCCACAGGCACTTCTCAAGACTTTACAGGTTAGTTAGTATTGCCCATGAAAAAGTTTTTACTTGATGGAATATTCTGACATACCATGCAATACATTTTTCTTATATATTTCTTAATTCCATTATTTTACTTTTATATGTATGTGTATTGTTGGGAATTGTTAGATACTACTGCACTGTTGGAGCTAGGAACACAAGCATTTCGCTACACCCGCAATAACATCTGCTAAATATGTGACCAATAAAATGTGATTTGAATACATGGGGGGGGGGGCGGGTATATCAGGCTTTGTGAACAGTGATGGATAAACAACAGTGACATTAACAAACTTTCATACAGAATTGATTGTTCATTGTTCATCAAAATCAAGTCATTTTAATCCTGCCTGTGAGATGATGTGGTCTCATCGTTAATATGTAGCTCAGTGGGTCTCATGCTTCTACATTTCAGAGCAGACATCCAGTACCCAAGTATGAGAGCCCTGGCTCAACAGATGGGTAAAGAGAAGGACTTTGAGGCTCTGCTGTCTGACAGCCAGCCTCTACTGCCTCCTGCAGGAGCTTCCGAGGTTCACATCAAGACATTCCAAGTACTGTACTACTGCAGCACACCATGATAGCTCACTCACACACCTGACCTCTATTGGAATCTTTTAACGCGGTTTAGTCTGAACTAGAAGCACAAGCATTTTGCTACACTCGCAATAACATCTGCTAACCATGTGTATGTGACCAATCAAATTTGATTTAGTTTAGGTAGAGAGTAGATGTACACTGAGTGTACAAAACATTAAGAACACCTTCCTAATATTGAGTTGCGGCCCCCTATTTTACCCTCAGAACAGCCTCAATTTGTCAGGGCATGGACTCTACAAGGTGTCGAAAGTGTTCCATATCGAGGCTGGCCCATGTTGACTCCAATGCTTTCCACAGTTATGTCAAGTTGGCTGGACATCCTTTGGGTGGTCCCGTGTGGCTCAGTTGGTAGAGCATGGTGCTTGCAACGCCAGGGTTGTGGGTTTGATTCCCATTGGGGACCAGTATAAAAAAAGTATGAAAATGTATGAACTCACTACTGTAAGTCGCACTGGATAAGAGCGTTTGCTAAATGACTAAAATGTAAAAATGGGTGGTGGACCATTCTTGATACACACGGGAAACCGTTGAGTGTGAAAAACCCAGCAGCGTTGCAGTTCTTGACAAAAAACTGGTGCGCCTGGCACCTATTATCATACCCCGTTCAAAGGCACTTAAATCTTTTGTCTTGCTCATTCACTTTCTGAATGGCACACACACACACAATCCATGTCTCAATAGTCTCAAGGCTTAAAAATAATTATTTAACCTGTCTCCTCCCCTTCATCTACACTGATTGAAGTGGATTTAACAAGTGACATCAATAAGGGATCATAGCTTTCACCTGGATTCACCTGGTCAGTCTGTCATAGAAAGAGCAGGTATTCCTAATGTTTTGTACACTCGGTGTACGTGATCCAACTGTTAACTTGAGTGTTTTATCAAAATGTACACACATAATGTCTGATGGACATAAAAGGCACCGTATTCGTGGAACAATCCCTATACCGTAGTAGTCTGGGATCCAAACTGAATCCACGCTACGTTTCACTATCGTTTCACTTCACGAAATAAAGCCGTGATTCAGGTTGATTCTACCTTTTTGCCGTTCGCGCCATTGTCTGTGCCTAACCAAGTTTGTACCATGTTTGTGCTGCTACCATGTTGTGCTACTGCCATGTTGTGTTGCTACCATGTTGTGTTGCTGTCATGTTGTGTTGCTACCATGTTCTGTTGTCGTGTTGTTTTGCTGCCGTGTTGTGTTGTTGTCTTAGGTCTGTCTTTATGTAGTGTCGTGGTGTGTCTCTCTTGTCATGATGTGTGTTTTGTCCTACATTTTTACTTGGAATCCCAGCCCCTTTCCCCACAGGAGGCGTTTTGCCTCTTGGTAGGCCGTCATTGTAAATAATTATTTGTTCTTAATTAACTTCCCTAGTTAAATGGTCCCGTGTGGCTCAGTTGGTAGAGCATGGCGCTTGCAACGCCAGGGTTGTGGGTTCATTCCCCACGGGGGGACCAGGATGAATATGTATGAACTTTCCAATGTGTAAGTCGCTCTGGATAAGAGCGTCTGCTAAATGACTTAAATGTAAATGTTAAATAAAGGTTAAATAAAACATTTTTAAAGGTTGGAACCCAGACTAGTTGAGTAGTGCTACAGACTGAGGAATAGGTTATAAATTGTGTAATGAAGATGAGGATTAACATGAACATTGGTTTCTCTGTTGACTCTATGCATGGTGGCTCAATCAGTTTCTACGGACTGAGAAATAGGTTATATCTGTAATATGGTAAACAAGATGACGAGGAACATCTCTTTGAGTCTGTGCATGGTGTCTCAGTTGCTCAGGCTGCTGGAGAGTACAGAGTGTGATATGATCCGAGCGGTACAGAGGAGGATCACAAGAGAGCTGACCCTGGTGATTTCCGAGCGGGCACGCCAAGACACAGGCCTCCCCACAGGTACACCACTCACCTCTCAGGATGTCTCACGAAGACAGTAACCAATGTTGGATCTGGATTTCTGTTGTTGTTCTTTTAAAACATTTTAATATGTTTACATTTCTACATGTTACTGTTACATCATGAACAGGTTAAGCAGCTACGAGTGTGAGTCGAAAGATTCTAGCTGTAATGATTGTCTTATCACTGTTACGACTGTTCTCCAGAGTTGTGGAAGCAAGGCCCCATGAAGCACAGTCTGTCCCCAGAGAGACCTCAGTTAGTGGAGAGCTTCACCCAGCAGCTAATGGAGTGTGCTGAGCAGACGGAGGAGGGACAGGTGAGACACCCAACACAGAATGGATGGACAGGCATGACAATAGCCCTAAAACAGTTGGTAGCAGTCTGGTCCTTTTTCTCAGTAATAAAAAAAAATGGCAGTCGCAGGTTCATAGGTTCCAAGCACCGAGAACATGAGAAGAGTTTAATGACAATATATATGTTATACATCTCCTGCCAGCTGACCTTCCCCACGGCCCACCTCCAGCGGTGTCTGTCCACTCTGGGCCGTTCTGTGATGGAGCGAGAACGCAGCAGCTTCCTCCTCTACTCCCAGTTCTATGAACAGATCTTACGGCAGGAGAGCCAGCTTCTCTACCGCAGAGAACAGGTATCCTACTCTACTGTACTTCAGCAGTTCAGCGTATAAGATGCGCGTCAAGATATGCAATGCCTTTTTTCATTGGTAATACAGTATATGTGTGAACGACTGGGATTAGACCCTCTGGGAGATACCCCTAGTGTTCCGGTGTCAGGCAAGGTTAGTTATCAGGTGAGCAGGGTTCCAAACCCGTTTGATTCCGGGGCTTTATACCGTTCATTTGCTAAACAGCACACAAACGTATCGTTAAGTTCTTGCTTCTTGACTTCTCTCTGTACAATATTTGTCCTGCAGGATGTGAAGAACCTTGAGGCGTCCCAGTCCCAGGCCATCAACCCTTACAGCGAGGTCAGTGGGCTCTGTCGTGGGATGATGTTGCAGACCACAGCCCTGCGTACCCGGGTCACCCAATTGGAGGAGGAACAGAGAGGTCTGGAGCAGCAGATCAGCCTAAAATACAGACAACGCTATGACTCCCTGGTCCGACAACTTTTCTCCACCTGCATTCAGCTGAAGGTACGAAACGCTTTTAAAACCTATCTTTTTTTATCATAACGGTAACTATCTAAAGCCTGAAGGAATAATGCATTATGATGTTGTTAGAATCCATTTTAAGACTTGACATAAGCATGTATGAGCAACTTATAGTGTCTTAGTATCACCTCATAATGATCCTGACTAACTTTGATCCACAATAACGACACTGGTTAATTTGGAAAATACTTTGTGTTTGGTCGCATCGTACTTTTGACCACATCACTGACATGCTAAAAGCACCATAATGCACACCCTCTCGTCTTTTTACTTTATTGTTTACTTGCATGGATCACAGGCCAGGCTTGATGAGTACCACGTGCGAATGGACCAGGATGTTACTCAGCTGGTGAGCAAAGTGAGGAGAGAGGGAGTGGATAACATCATCAAGCTGAAGAAATTTGGCTCCACTAAAGGCAATGAAGCTCTTCTTACGACACAGTCGGAGGTGAGACGATTGGGCCCAAAGTTGTTTTCGAAGCAAGTGACTGAATTGTGACTCAGCTGTTTACATAATTATTGCATTCAGGACTAACAGCTATTCTCTTCCTTAATCTTTCTTCTTCTTCTCCTCCTTCAGAAGCAGGCACTCCATGACCTGAGCATGGAGAACAGTCTGCTGACTGGCCTGCTGTCTAAGGTGAAGGCACTGGGCCACTGGAGACAGGTGGTTGGACAGGGCAAGTTGCACCGTAGATTGCTCAACAGCCAGCAGGTACGGTTAGGAGGATTGGAAAGGAGTGTCCCCAAAATCACACAAGTGTATTGACTTGCAATGACCGTGACATGCAGGTTGTTTTATTATTTGACCGACTCATATGGATTGCACCAGAATGGCTGTGGCTTTTCATGTTTTTTTGCTGCCATTTTGTGCGATTGTGACTTGTGTTGTGTCTAGAGGGAGATGTCCTGTCAGAGGGAGGCACTGAGAATGAAGATGATGTCAGAGGAGGAAGTGATCGTACTGAAGCAGGAACTGGAAGTCACTCAGCGGGCCATGACACAGTGTCAGACGGAGTACAACCGCACCAAGAGACTGCTCACCAAACAGGTAGCTAGCTATATCCTCACCCTGAATCATTCACATGCATTTCTTTTTACAACATTACAGATAACAAGTGGAATTAATCTTGACATTTTCTTCTCATTTTATATAATTGTAAATAGTGTGATATTTTCTGTCATAGCTGATTTAATAACCAGATCTAAAGATATTTGCCTGTCTGGTCTGACAGTAGAGAGATTTTTATGCCCACAGAGCACAGAGCTCCATGAGGTGAGGCATCACTCTGCTCAGGAGGTCCAGAGCAGACAGGAGCTGGACAGCTACCACCTGCAGAGCCTGGAGCAGCTGAGAGAGGGCGTGGGGGACAGAGACAGACAGCTCCAAGACCTCAGGACTCATCTGGACAGGAGCAGCAGAGACAGACAGCTACTGAGACAACGCAGTGCCAAAGACATCAGACAGGTGACACTCGTTCTCATCCCTGCAGTACAAACACAATTGTTTGTGTGATAATATAAAATAAT
>NC_036849.1:2986506-3002832 GCF_002910315.2 Salvelinus sp. IW2-2015
CGTAATAAAAACTGACCAGTGGAGAGAGAGAGAGAGAGTAGTAATAAACTGACCAGTGAGAGAGAGAGAGTCGTAATAAACTGACAAGTGAGAGAGAGAGTAGTAATAACACTGACCAGTGAAGAGAGAGTAGTAATAAATGACCAGTGAGAGAGGCGAGTAGTAATAAAAGACCAGTGAGAGAGAGCGAGTAGTATAAACTGACAAGATGACGAGAAGAGAGTAGTAATAAAACTGACCAAGTGAGAGAGAGCGAGTAGTAATAAAACTGACCAGTGATAGAGAGAGTAGAGTAAAAAACTGACCAGTGAGAGAGAGAGTAGTAATAAAACTGACCAGTGAGAGAAGAGAGTAGTAATAAAACTGACAGTGAGAGAGGAGTAGTAATAAAAGCTGACCAAGTGAGAGAGAGAGTAGTAATAAAACTGACCAGTTGAGAGAGAGATGTATAAAAAAAGCTGAACCAGTGAGAGAGAGAGTAGTAATAACTGACAGTGAAGAGAGAGTAGTAATAACTGACCAGTGAGAGAGAGGGTAAAAGCTAATAAAACTGACCATGAGAGAGAGAGTAGTAATAACCTGACAGTGAAGAGAGCGAATAGGTAATAAAACTGACCAAGAGAGAGCGAGTAGTAATAAAATGACAATGAACAGCAGTAGTAATAAACTGACCAATGAGAGAGAGAGTAGTATAAAACTGACCACTGAGAGAGAGCAAGTAGAATATGACTAGGAGAATATAAGATCTGCATGATGAAAAGGAGAAAGGGAAGGAGCTGGGTCTCTGAGAGAACCTCTGGTTTTTATGAGCTCAAGGAAAGTATTATCAAAAGAGAGGAATGGAGGAACAGGGAGACGAGAGGAGACATTAAAAATGGAATTTCTGTCCGCCAGCCTCCAACACATGTAATAATGAGACAGCTATAACGCAACATATCACTGTTGTTGTGTGTGTGTGTGTGTGTGTGTGTGTTGTGTGTGTAGGGGACCGATGTGTTTTCATACGCTTTCCTTCTTCCATTCAATTTCTAAATTTAAACATCTTGCTTACGTCCCATTTTCAAACCATAAAAACAAATGGGCAGTTATTTGAAAATGGGTGAACATTGAGTGTTCAAAAGCCATCAGTTAAATCTACCAATACAAAAATCAATTTGGAGCTGAATAAAACTCCTCTGAACAAATATTCAGCGGTTTTATGAATTATGTCAATGAATAACACAGCCTGTATATTATACATTCGTCTCATTCCTAAGGTCCAAGCCTCCACCTCGCTCTCTTTCAGGTTCGACAGTGGGCTGGTGGGCTCTTAAATCAATCATTGAAATATATGGATAATCAGAGAGCTGTCGTGGTTTAAGCACCATGCCGTAGCTTATTCAAACCGAGTAGGCAGCGCAGCGGCATATTTCAGCCAATGTGACGCACTGTTTCTAAGAACAGGTGCGAGGCAGGCGCGATAGGAGGGTCTGGCTGGAGGTCATGGAAAGCAGTTAAACAAGTGAGAGGAGAAGAGAGGAGAGAGAGAGGAGAGGAGAGGAGAGAGAGAGAGAGAGAGAGAGAGAGAGAGAGGAGAGAGAGAGAGCAGAGAGAAAGAGACAGAGAGACACCACCCAGAGAGAGAGAGAAAGAGAGAGAAAACACACAGGAGTGCATTCGCACACAATCACACAGTTATACAGCCACACATACACAAAGTCGCACACAACGCAAGTAAGTACACTGGGACACACACACACAGGCCATGACGAAGGGAAGGCAGCAAGGGCCCTAGCTTGAGGTCATGGAAATCAGTTATAATGGTGCCTTTCACCAGGGAAAATGAGAGGAGCAAGGGGGATCAGACAAGGTCTGCTTTACACACACACACACACACACACACACACACACACACAGGTCTTTATGGTCCGTAGAAGGCAGAAAAATGTAGGCACGCTTTTCTCTCACACAGACTGGGTGGGCTCAGCTGGTCAGCTGGACTTTGCTGGCCAGTGCACCAGGGAGTTCTGCTAAAGCACTAACACACACACACACACAGTTTCCGCTGCATTCAAAGTCGTTGCAGCCACTGCAGATAATAATAAATACATACACACATATACAGTACCAGTCAAAAGTTAACACACACCTACTCATTCAAGGGTTTTTCTTTATTTGTACTATTTTCTAAAAAATTATGAAATAACACCTATGGAATCATGTAGAAACTAAAAAAGGGTTAAACAAATCAAAATAATATTTTATGTTTGAGATTCTTCAATGTAGCCACCCTTTGCCTTGATGACAGCATTGCACACTCTTGGCATTCTCTCAACCAGATTCATGAGGTAGTCACCTGGAATGCATTTCAATTAACAGGGGTGCCTTGTTAAATGTATTTCCTTCTTAATGCGTTAGAGCCAATCAGTTGTGTTGTGACAAGGTAGGGGTGTATACAGAAGATAGCCCTATTTGGTAAAAGACCAAGTCCATATTATGGCAAGAACAGCTCAAATAAGCAAAGAGAAATGACAGTCCATCATTACTTTAAGACATGAAGGTCAGTCAATGCGGAAAATGTCAAGAACTTTGAACGCTCTTCAAGTGCAGTCGCAAAAACCATCAAACGCTATGATGAAACTGGCTCTCATGAAGACCGCCACAGGAAAGGAAAACCCAGAGTTACCTCTGCTGCAGAGGATAACTTCATTAGAATTACCAGCCTCAGAAATTGCAGCCCAAATAAATGCTTCACAGAGTTCAAGTAACAGGAATCAGGCCTTCATGGTTGAATTGCTGCAAAGAGACCACTACTAAAGGACACCAATAAGAAGAAGAGACTTGCTTGGGCCAAGAAACACGAGTAATGGACATTAGACCGGTCTGTCCTTTGGTCAGATGAGTCTAAATTTGAGATTTTTGGTTCCAACTGCCATGTCTTTGTGAGACGCAGAGTAGGTGAACGGATGATCTCCGCATGTGTGGTTACAACCGTGAAGCATGGAGGAGGAGGTGTGACGGTGCTTTGCTGGTGACACTGTCAGTGATTTATTTAGAATTCAAGGCACACTTAACCAGCATGGCTACCACAGCATTTTGCAGCGATACGCCATCCCATCTGGTTAGTGAGACTATCATTTTTCAACAGGACAATGACCCAACACACCTCCAGGCTGTGTTAGGGCTATTTGACCAAGAAGGAGAGTGATGTAGTGCTGCATCAGATGACCTGGCCTCCACAATCACCTGACCTCAACCCAATTGAGATGGTTTGGGATGAGTTTGGACTGGCATGCGTGAAGAAAATAGCACGCAACAATGTGCTCAGCATACGTGGGAATCTCTTTCAAGACTGTTGGAAAAGCATTCCAGGTGACTACTCATGATGCGGGTTGAGAGAATGCCAAGAGTGTGCAAAGTTGTCATCAAGGCAAAGGGTGACTACTTTGAGGAATCTCAAATATGTTCACTATTTATTCTACAATGTTCAAAACAGTAAAAATAAAGAAAAATCCTGTGTGTTGTCAAACTTTTGACTGGTATATTAATATACTAGTGGGGAGAAAAGTATTTGATACACTGCCGATTTTGCAGGTTTTCCTACTTACAAAGCTAGTTGAGGTCTGTATTTTTTCATAGGTACATCTCAACTGTGAGAGACGGAATCTAAACAAAAATCCAGAAAATCACATTGTATGATTTTTAAGTAATTAATTTGCATTTTATTGCATGACATAAGTATTTGATCACCTACCACCAGTAAGAATTCCGGCTCTCACAGACCTGTTAGTTTTTCTTTAAGCAGCCCTCCTGTTCTCTACACTCATACCGTATACTGCACTGTTTGAACTCGTTACCTGTATAAAAGACACCTGTCACACACTCAATCAAACAGACTCCAACCTCTCCACAATGGCCAAGACCAGAGAGCTGTGTAAGGATCATCAGGATAAATTGTAGACCTGTACAAGGCTGGGATGGTATACAGGACAAATAGCCAAGCAGCTTGGTGAGAAGGCAACAACTGTTGGCACAATTATTAGAAAATGGAAGAAGTTCAAGATGACGGTCAATCACCCTCGTCTGGGGCTCCATGCAAGATCTCACCTCGTGGGGCATCAATGATCATGAGGAAGGTGAGGGATCAGCCAGAACTACATGGCAGGACCTGGTCAATGACCTGAAGAGAGCTGGGACCCGTCTCAAGAAAACCATAGTAACACCCTACGCCGTCATGGATTAAAATCCTGCAGCGCACGCAAGGTCCCTGCTCAAGCCAGCGCATGTCCAGGCCCGTCTGAAGTTTGCCAATGACCATCTGGATGATCCAGAGGAGGAATGGAGAAGGTCATGTGGTCTGATGAGACAAGAATAGAGCTTTTTGCTCTAAACTCCACTCGCCGTGTTTGGAGGAATAGAAGGATGAGTACAACCCAAGAACACCATCCCAACCGTGAAGCATGGAGGTGGAAACATCATTCTTGGGGATGCTTTTCTGCAAAGGGGACAGGAGACTGCACGTATTGAGGGAGGATGGATGGGGCCATGTATGCGAGATCTTGACAACACCCTCCTTTCCTCAGTAAGAGCTTTGAAGATGGGTCGTGGCTGGGTCTTCCAGCATGAACAACGACCCGAAACACACAGCCAGGGCAACTAAGGAGTGCTCGTAAGAAGCATCTCAGGTCCTGGAGTGGCCTAGCCAGTCTCCAGACCGTGAACCCAATAGAAAATCTTGGAGGGAGCCGAAAGTCCGTATTGCCCAGCGACAGCCCCGAAACCTGAAGGATCTGGAGAAGGTCTGTATGGAGGAGTGGGCCAAATCCCTGCTGCAGTGTGTGCAAACCTGGTCAAGAACTACAGGAAACGTATGATCTCTGTAATTGCAAACTAAGGTTCTGTACCAAATATTCAGTTCTGCTTTTCTGATGTATCAAATACTTATGTCATGCAATAAAATGCAAATTAATTACTTAAAAATCATACAATGTGATTTTCTGATTTTTGTTTTAGATTCCTTCTCTCACAGTTGATAGTGTAACCGTGATGATATAAAATTACAGACCTCTACATGCTTTGTAAGTAGGAAAACCTGCAAAATTGTCAGTGTATCAAATACTTGTTCTCCCCACTGTATATATATATATATACACACACACAAACATTTTTAATGCCACATGCAACAGTTTCATAGATTTACAGTTCACATAAGGAAATCTGTCAACTGAAATGCATTCATTAGGCCTTAATCAATGGATTTCACATGACTGGGTAGGGGCACAGCCATGACTGGGCCTGGGAGGGCATAGGCCCACCCACTTGGCAGCCAGGCCCACCCACTGGGGAGCCAAGTCCAGCCAATCAGAATTAGTTTGACATTACAAAAGGGGTTTATTACAGACCAAAATACTCCTCAGCACCCCCACCCCCACCCCCAACCAGATGATCCCGCAGGTGAAGAAGCTGGATGTGGAGGTCCTGGGCTGGCGTGGTTACACGTGGTCTGCGGATGTGAGGTGGGACGTACTGCCAAATTCTCTAAAATGACTTTGGAGCCAGCTTATGGTAGAGAAATGAACATTAAACGATCTGGCAACAGCTATGGTGGACATTCCAACAGTCAGCATGCAAATTGCACCCTCCCTCAAACTCGAGACATCTGTGGCGTTGTGTTGTGTGACAAAACTGCACATTTTAGAGTGGCCTTTTATTGTCTCCAGCACAAGGTGCACCTGTGTAATGATCATGTTTAATCAGCTTCTTGATATGCCAGACCTGTCAGGTGGATGGATTATCTTGGCAAAGGAGAAATGCTCACTAACAGGAATGTAAACACATTTGTGCCCAACATTTGAGAGAAATAAAGCTTTTTGTGCGTATGGAACATTTCTGGTATTTTCTATTTCAGTTCATCAAACATGGGACCAACACTTTACATGTTGCGTTTTTATTTTTGTTTATTTTATTTAAAAAATGTACATCCAACTTCTTGCAATTTTACACATTTTGCCATGGGGCAAAGAGAAAATGTCTAATCTCATGCTATTCTACACATTTTGCCATGAGGCTGAGATTTTTTGGTGGCAGTTTTAAAGTGGATTTACTTGAATTCTACATTTTATGACGTGTTCTTACGCTAACAAAAACGGGTAGAATGTTCTTTTAAAAAGTCACCAGAACGGAGACTTTCAATATCGTTCTACAAAAATGTCTCCCAGGGGCCTTGCCACCGGACTCCAAGCCCACCCATCTGTAAACAGCCCACCCAACGACCTCATCCCCATATTGTTATTTATTTTTGCTCTTTTGCACCTCAGTATCTCTACTTGCACATCATCATCTCTCCCTCCAGTGTTCATGCTAAATTGTGATTACTTCACCACTATGGCCTATTTACTGTCTTACCTCCCTAATCTTACCTCATTTGCACACACTGTATATAGACTTTTTCTACTGTATTATTGACTGTATGTTTGTTTATTCCATGTGTAACTCTGTGTTGTTGTTTGTGTCGCACTGCTTTGCTTTATCTTGGCCAGGTCGCAGCTGTAAATGAGAACTTGTTCTCAACTGGCCTACCTGGTTAAATAAAGGTGAAATTTAAAAAAATTAAAAGCCTGCCACTAAGATTTCCAGAGGAAACACTGCAAACACACTGATATGATAATAATCCACACAAAACTACATTTCACGTGACGTCACAAAAACAGATCAAATCTCTCACATATACACTACAGGACGCAAAGGAAGGAAGACAGAAACAACGAATGGTCGAAATAGAGAAGGGGGAGTAAGGCGGAAAGGAGAGGAAAAAGAGGGGACGGAGGAGAGAGAGAGAGAGAGAGGAGTCGTTGAGGATCCAGGTGGTCCCTGCCCCTGAGCCTGCAGTATCCTGGGTACAGCACTTACGTGTGTGTGTGTGTGTGTGTGTGTGTGTGTGTGTGTGTGTGTGTGTGTGTGTGTGTGTGTGTGTAGTGTACATACACATGTTTGTCTCTGTGTGTGTTCTCTGACAGGAGGGAAGTGGAGAACCTGAGACCATGTAAATGTGATCACCAGGACTCGGGGCCTGATTGGGATGCCGGCCACGTATGGTTAAATATAATTGCAAAAAACCTTTTCCAAATGTTCCGGCGGTCTAACGAAAAAATGGGAAGGAAGGATTTACAGCCAATTCCCCGGTCTTTCTGATGGAGAGAGGCACAGACAACATGTGTGTTTGTGTGTGTCTGTCGGTATGTCTGTGTAAGAAAGGGTTTTGTGTGTGTCTGTGTAAGAGAGGGTTTTGTGTGTGCCTGTGTAAGAGAGGGTTTTGTGTGTGTCTGTTAAGAGAGGGTTTTGTTTGTGTCTGTGTAAGAGAGGGTTTTTGTGTGGTGCCTGTGTAAGAAGGGTTTGTGTGGTGTCTGGTAAGAGAGGGTTTTTGTGTGTGTCCTGTTAAGAGAGTTTTGTGTGTGCTGTGTAAGAAGAGGGTTTTTGTGTGTGTTCTGTGTAGAGAGGGTTTTGTGTGTGGCCCTGTGTAAGAGAGGTTTTGTGTGTTGTCTGTGTAAAGAGAGGTTTTGTGTGTGCCTGTTAAGCCAGCAGGGTTTTGTGTGTGCCTGTGTAAGAGAGGGTTTTTTTGTGTGTGCCTGTGTAAGAGAGGGTTTTGGTGTGTGCCTGTGTAAGAGAGGGTTTTGTGTGGTGTCTTGTGTAAGAGAGGGTTTTGTGGTGTGTCTTCTGTGTGGTAAGAGAGGGGTTTTGTGTGTGCCTGTGTAAGAGAGGGTTTTGTTGTGTGGCCTGTGGTAAGAAGAGAGTTTTTGTTGGTGGCCCTGTGTAAGCCGAGGTTTTGTGTGTGCCTGTGTAAGGAGGGTTTTAGTGTGTTGCCTGTGTAAGAGAGGGTTTTGTGTGTGCCTGTGTAAGAGGGGTTTGTGTTGTGCCTGTGTAAGAGAGGGTTTTGTGTGTGGTCTGTGTGAGAGGGTTTTGTGTGTGTCTGTGTAAGAGAGGGTTTTGTGTGTGTCTGTGTAAGAGAGGGTTTTGTGTGTGTTTGTGTCAGAGAAGGGTTTTGTGTTGTCTGTGTAAGAAGAGGGTTTGGTGTGTGCCTGTGTAAGAGAGGTTTGTGTGTGCCTTTGTAAGAGGAGGGTTTTCTGTGTGTGGCCTGTTAAGAGAGGGTTGTGTGTGCCTGTGTAAAGAGAGGGTTTTGTGTGTGCCGTTAAGAGAGGGTTTTGTGTGTGCCTGTGTAAGAGAGGGGTTTTTTTGTGTGTGCCTGTGTAAGAGGGTTTGTTGTGTGTCTGTGTAAGAGAGGGTTTTGTGGTGTGTCTGTGTAAGAGAGGGTTCTGTGTGTGCCTGTGTAAGAGAGGGTTTTGTGTGTGCAACTGTGTAGAGAAGGTTTTGTGTGTGCCTGTGTAAAGAGAGGGTTTTGTGTGTGCCTGTGTAAGAGAGGCGTTTTAAGTGTGTGGTCTGTGTAAGAGAGGGTTTAAGTGTGTAAAGAGATTTATCTCCCCTCTCAAACAACAGAAAACCCCACCCGGGGGAAAAGGGGGAGGGAAGTGATAAAAAAAAAGAAAAAAAAAAAGAAAAGAAGGAAAAAAAATCCCTTTTTTTTCTTTACGCACTTAAAACCCTCTCTTACACAGACACACACTTTAACGCTCTCTTACACAGGCACACACAAAACCCTCTCTAACACAGGCACACACAAAACCCTCTCTTACACAGGCACACACAAACCCCTTCTACACAGGCCACACAACCCTCTCTTACACAGACCCACACAAAACCTCTTTACACAGACACACACAAACCCTCTCTTACACAGGCACACACAAACCCTCTCTTACACAGGCACACACAAAACCCTCTCTTACACAGGCACACACAAAACCCTCTCTTACACAGGCACACACAAAACCCTCTCTTACACAGGCACCACACAAACCCTCTCTTACACAGGCACACACACAAAACCCTCTCTTACACAGGCAACACACAAAACCCTCTCTTACACAGACACACACAAAACCTCTCTTACACAGACACACACAAAACTCTCTTACACAGACACACCAAACCTCTCTTACACAGACACACAACAAAACCCTCTCTTACACAGAACACACAAAACCCTCTCTTACACAGGCACACACAAAACCCTCTCTTACAAGGCACACACAAACCTCTCTCTACACAGGCACACACAAAACCCTCTCTTACACAGGCACACAAAACCTCTTACAACACACACACTCTCTCTTACACAGCACCAAACCTCTCTACACAGCACACAAAACCCTCTCTTACACAGACACACACAAAACCCTCTCTTACACAGACACACACAAACCCTCTCTTACACAGGCACACACAAAACCCTCTCTTACACAGGCACACACAAAACCCTCTCTTACACAGGCACACACAAAACCCTCTTCTTACACAGGCACACACAAAACACCTCTCTTACACAGACACACAACAAACCCTCTCTTACACAGACACACACAAAACCCTCTTTACACAGACACACACAAAACCCTCTCTTCACAGGCACACACAAAACCCTCTCTTACACAGACACACACAAAACCCTCTCTTACAGACACACACAAAACCCTCTCTTACACAGGCACACACAAACCCTCTCTTACACAGACACACACAAACCCTTTCTACAGACCACACAAAACCCTCTCTTACACAGGCACACACAAAACCCTCTCTTACACAGACACACACAAAACCCTTTCTTACACAGACATACCGACAGACACACACAAACACACATGTTGTCTGTGCCTCTCTCCATCAGAAAGACCGGGGAATTGGCTGTAAATCCTTCTTCCCATTTTTTCGTTACCGCCGGAAC
Organism: Salvelinus sp. IW2-2015; assembly: GCF_002910315.2. Classification (NCBI taxonomy): domain Eukaryota; kingdom Metazoa; phylum Chordata; class Actinopteri; order Salmoniformes; family Salmonidae; genus Salvelinus; species Salvelinus sp. IW2-2015. The sequence goes on from NC_036849.1 coordinate 2,996,324, forward strand.
ATTTGGAAAAGGTTTTTTGCAATTATATTTAACCATACGTGGCCGGCATCCCAATCAGGCCCCGAGTCCTGGTGATCACATTTACATGGTCTCAGGTTCTCCACTTCCCTCCTGTCAGAGAACACACACAGAGACAAACATGTGTATGTACACTACACACACACACACACACACACACACACACACACACACACACACACACACACACACACACACACGTAAGTGCTGTACCCAGGATACTGCAGGCTCAGGGCAGGGACCACCTGGATCCTCAACGACTCCTCTCTCTCTCTCTCTTCCTCCGTCCCCTCTTTTTCCTCTCCTTTCCGCCTTATCCCCCTTCTCTATTTCGACCATTCGTTGTTTCTGTCTTCCTTCCTTTGCGTCCTGTAGTGTATATGTGAGAGATTTGATCTGTTTTTGTGACGTCACGTGAAATGTAGTTTTGTGTGGATTATTATCATATCAGTGTGTTTGCAGTGTTTCCTCTGGAAATCTTAGTGGCAGGCTTTTAATTTTTTTAAATTTCACTTTATTTAACCAGGTAGGCCAGTTGAGAACAAGTTCTCATTTACAGCTGCGACCTGGCCAAGATAAAGCAAAGCAGTGCGACACAAACAACAACACAGAGTTACACATGGAATATAACAAACTACAGTCAATAATACAGTAGAAAAAGTCTATATACAGTGTGTGCAAATGAGGTAAGATTAGGGAGGTAAGACAGTAAATAGGCCATAGTGGTGAAGTAATCACAATTTAGCATGAACACTGGAGGAGAGATGATGATGTGCAAGTAGAGATACTGAGGTGCAAAAGAGCAAAAATAAATAACAATATGGGATGAGGTCGTTGGGTGGGCTGTTTACAGATGGGTGGGCTTGGAGTCCGGTGGCAAGGCCCCTGGGAGACATTTTTGTAGAACGATATTGAAAGTCTCCGTTCTGGTGACTTTTTAAAAGAACATTCTACCCGTTTTTGTTAGCGTAAGAACACGTCATAAAATGTAGAATTCAAGTAAATCCACTTTAAAACTGCCACCAAAAAATCTCAGCCTCATGGCAAAATGTGTAGAATAGCATGAGATTAGACATTTTCTCTTTGCCCCATGGCAAAATGTGTAAAATTGCAAGAAGGTTGGATGTACATTTTTTAAATAAAATAAACAAAAATAAAAACGCAACATGTAAAGTGTTGGTCCCAGTTTTTGATGAACTGAAATAGAAAATACCAGAAATGTTCCATACGCACAAAAAGCTTTATTTCTCTCAAATGTTGGGCACAAATGTGTTTACATTCCTGTTAGTGAGCATTTCTCCTTTGCCAAGATAATCCATCCACCTGACAGGTCTGGCATATCAAGAAGCTGATTAAACATGATCATTACACAGGTGCACCTTGTGCTGGAGACAATAAAAGGCCACTCTAAAATGTGCAGTTTTGTCACACAACACAACGCCACAGATGTCTCGAGTTTGAGGGAGGGTGCAATTTGCATGCTGACTGTTGGAATGTCCACCATAGCTGTTGCCAGATCGTTTAATGTTCATTTCTCTACCATAAGCTGGCTCCAAAGTCATTTTAGAGAATTTGGCAGTACGTCCCACCTCACATCCGCAGACCACGTGTAACCACGCCAGCCAGGACCTCCACATCCAGCTTCTTCACCTGCGGGATCATCTGGTTGGGGTGGGGGTGGGGGTGCTGAGGAGTATTTTGGTCTGTAATAAACCCCTTTTGTAATGTCAAACTAATTCTGATTGGCTGGACTTGGCTCCCCAGTGGGTGGGCCTGGCTGCCAGTGGGTGGGCCTATGCCCTCCAGGCCGCATCATGGCTGTGCCCCTACCCAGTCATGTGAAATCCATTGATAAGGCCTAATGAATGCATTTCAGTTGACAGATTTCCTTATGTGAACTGTAAATCTATGAAACTGTTGCATGTGGCATTAAAAATGTTTGTGTGTGTGTATATATATATATATACAGTGGGGAGAACAAGTATTTGATACACTGACAATTTTGCAGGTTTTCCTACTTACAAGCATGTAGAGGTCTGTAATTTTTATCATAGGTACACTTCAACTGTGAGAGAAGGAATCTAAAACAAAATCAGAAAATCACATTGTATGATTTTTAAGTAATTAATTTGCATTTTATTGCATGACATAAGTATTTGATACATCAGAAAGCAGAACTGAATATTTGGTACAGAAACCTTAGTTTGCAATTACAGAGATCATACGTTTCCTGTAGTTCTGACCAGGTTTGCACACACTGCAGCAGGGATTTTGGCCCACTCCTCCATACAGACCTTCTCCAGATCCTTCAGGTTTCGGGGCTGTCGCTGGGCAATACGGACTTTCGTCCCTCCAAGATTTTCTATTGGGTTCAGGTCTGGAGACTGCTAGGCCACTCCAGGACCTTGAGATGCTTCTTACGGAGCCACTCCTTAGTTGCCCTGGCTGTGTGTTTCGGGTCGTTGTCATGCTGGAAGACCCAGCCACGACCCATCTTCAATGCTCTTACTGAGGGAAGGAGGTTGTTGGTCAAGATCTCGCGATACATGGCCCCATCCATCCTCCCTCAATACGGTGCAGTCGTCCTGTCCCCTTTGCAGAAAAGCATCCCCAAAGAATGATGTTTCCACCTCCATGCTTCACGGTTGGGATGGTGTTCTTGGGGTTGTACTCATCCTTCATTCCTCCAAACCACGGCGAGTGGAGTTTAGAGCAAAAAGCTCTATTTTTGTCTCATCAGACCACATGACCTTCTCCATTCCTCCTCTGGATCATCCAGATGGTCATTGGCAAACTTCAGACGGGCCTGGACATGCGCTGGCTTGAGCAGGGGGACCTTGCGTGCGCTGCAGGTTTTAATCCATGACGGCGTAGTGTGTTACTAATGGTTTTCTTTGAGACTGTGGTCCCCCTCTCTTCAGGTCATTGACCAGGTCCTGCCATGTAGTTCTGGGCTGATCCCTCACCTTCCTCATGATCATTGATGCCCCACGAGGTGAGATCTTGCATGGAGCCCCAGACGAGGGTGATTGACCGTCATTTGAACTTTCTTCCATTTTTCTAATAATTGTGCCAACGTTGTTGCCTTCTCACCAAGCTGCTTGGCTATTGTCCTGTATCCCATCCCAGCCTTGTACAGGTCTACAATTTATCCTGATGTCCTTACACAGCTCTTTGGTCTTGGCCATTGTGGAGAGGTTGGAGTCTGTTTGATTGAGTGTGTGGACAGGTGTCTTTTATACAGGTAACGAGTTCAAACAGTGCAGTTAATACAGGTAATGAGTGGAGAACAGGAGGGCTTCTAAAGAAAAACTAACAGGTCTGTGAGAGCCGGAATTCTTACTGGTTGGTAGGTGATCAAATACTTATGTCATGCAATAAAATGCAAATTAATTACTTAAAAATCATACAATGTGATTTTCTGGATTTTTGTTTTAGATTCCGTCTCTCACAGTTGAAGTGTACCATGATAAAATGACAGCCTCTACATGCTTTGTAAGTAGGAAAACCTGCAAAATCGGCAGTGTTCAAATACTTGTTCTCCCCACTGTATATTAGTACCAGTCAAAAGTTTGGACACACACAGGATTTTTCTTTATTTTTACTGTTTTGAACATTGTAGAATAATAGTGAATTACATATTTGAGATTCCTCAAAGTAGTCACCCTTTGCCTTGATGACAACTTTGCAACTCTTGGCATTCTCTCAACCAGCATCATGAGGTAGTCACCTGGAATGCTTTTCCAACAGTCTTGAAGGAGTTTCCCACGTATGCTGAGCACTTGTTGGCTGCTTTTTCTCACGCTGCGGTCCAACTCATCCCAAACCATCTCAATTGGGTTGAGGTCAGGTGATTGTGGAGGCCAGGTCATCTGATGCAGCACTACATCACTCTCCTTCTTGGTCAAATAGCCCTAACACAGCCTGGAGGTGTGTTGGGTCATTGTCCTGTTGAAAAATGATAGTCTCACTAACCAGATGGGATGGCGTATCGCTGCAAAATGCGTGGGTAGCCATGCTGGTTAAGTGTGCCTTGAATTCTAAATAAATCACTGACAGTGTCACCAGCAAAGCACCGTCACACCTCCTCCTCATGCTTCACGGTTGTAACCACACATGCGGAGATCATCCGTTCACCTACTCTGCGTCTCACAAAGACATGGCAGTTGGAACAAAATCTCAAATTTAGACTCATCTGACCAAAGGACAGACCGGTCTAATGTCCATTACTCGTGTTTCTTGGCCCAAGCAAGTCTCTTCTTCTTATTGGTGTCCTTTAGTAGTGGTCTCTTTGCAGCAATTCAACCATGAAGGCCTGATTCCTGTTACTTGAACTCTGTGAAGCATTTATTTGGGCTGCAATTTCTGAGGCTGGTAATTCTAATGAAGTTATCCTCTGCAGCAGAGGTAATCTGGGTTTTCTTTTCCTGTGGCGGTCTTCATGAGAGCCAGTTTCATCATAGCGTTTGATGGTTTTTGCCGACTGCACTTGAAGAGCGTTCAAAGTTCTTGACATTTTCCGCATTGACTGACCTTCATGTCTTAAAGTAATGATGGACTGTCATTTCTCTTTGCTTATTTGAGCTGTTCTTGCCATAATATGGACTTGGTCTTTTCCAATAGGGCTATCTTCTGTATACACCCTACCTTGTCACAACACAACTGATTGGCTCTAACGCATTAAGAAGGAAATACATTTAACAAGGCACCCCTGTTAATTGAAATGCATTCCAGGTGACTACCTCATGAATCTGGTTGAGAGAATGCCAAGAGTGTGCAATGCTGTCATCAAGGCAAAGGGTGGCTACATTGAAGAATCTCAAACATAAAATATTATTTTGATTTGTTTAACCCTTTTTTAGTTTCTACATGATCCATAGGTGTTATTTCATAATTTTTTAGAAAATAGTACAATAAGAAAAACCCTTGAATGAGTAGGTGTGTGTTAACTTTTGACTGGTACTGTATATTGTGTGTATGTATTTATTATTATCTGCAGTGGCTGCAACGACTTTGATGCAGCGGAAACTGTGTGTGTGTGTGTGTTAGTGCTTTAGCAGAACTCCCTGGTGCACTGGCCAGCAAAGTCCAGCTGACCAGCTGAGCCCACCCAGTCTGTGTGAGAGAAAAGCGTGCCTACATTTTCTGCTTCTACGGACCATAAAGACTGTGTGTGTGTGTGGTGTGTGTGTGTGTGTGTGTGTAAAGCAGACCTTGTCTGATCCCCCTTGCTCCTCTCATTTTCCCTGGTGAAGGCACCATTATAATGATTTCCATGACCTCAAGCTAGGGCCCTTGCTGCCTTCCTTCGTCATGGCCTGTGTGTGTGTGTCCCAGTGTACTTACTTGCGTTGTGTGCGACTTTGTGTATGTGTGGCTGTATAACTGTGTGATTGTGTGCGCGAATGCACTCCTGTGTGTTTTTTCTCTCCTTTCTCTCTCTCTCTGGTGTGTCTCTCTGTCTCTTTCTCTTCTCTCTCTCTTCTCTCTCCTCTCTCTCTCTCTCTCTCTCTCTTCTCTCTCTCTCTCCTCTCTCTCTCTCTCTCTCTCTCACTCTCACATTGTAACTGCTTTCCATGACCTCCAGCCAGGACCTCCTATGCGGCCTGCCTCGCAGCGCTTGTTTAGAACAACAGTGGTGCACATGTTGGCTGAAATATGGCCGCTGCGCTGGCCTACTCGGGTGAATTAAGCCTACGGCATGTGTGCTTAAACCACGACAGCTCTCGATTTATCCATATATTTCAATGAATTGATTTAAGAGCCCACCAGCCAACACTTGTCGAAGCCGTGAAGAGAGCGAGGTGGAGCTGGGACCTAGGAGATGAGACGATAGTATAAATATATACAGGCTGTGTTATCATTGACATATTCATAAAACAGCGCTGAATATTTGGTTCAGAGGAGTTTTTATTCAGCTCCAAATTGATTTTTGTATGGTGATTTACTGATGGCTTTTGAACACTCATGTTAACATTTTTCAAATGAACTGCACCATTTTGGTTTATTATGGTTGAAAATGGACGTAAGCAAGATGTTTTAAATGTTAGAAATGAATGGAAGAAGGAAAGCGTATGAAAACACATCGGTCCCCTACACACACAACACACACACACACACACAACACACACACAACACGTGATATGTGTGCGTTTTATTAGCGTGCCTCATTATTACATGTGTTGGGGCTGGCGGACAGAACATTCCATTTCTTTAATGTCTCCCTCTCGTCTCCCTGTTCCCTCCATTCCTCTCTTTGATAATAATTTTCCTTGAGCTCATAAAAACCAGAGTTTCTCTCAGAGACCCAGCTCCTTCCCTTTGCTCCTTTCATCATGCAGATCTATTACTACTACTTCTCTCTCATTGGTCAGTTTTATTACTACTCTCTCTCTCATTGGTCAGTTGTATTACTACTCTCTCTCTCTCATTGGTCAGTTTTATTATCTACTCGCTGTCCTCATTGGTCAGTTTTATTACTACTCGTCTCT